>NC_139170.1:51982313-52043560 GCF_965202585.1 Thalia democratica | reverse complement strand
ACAAGTTCTTGTGTTTAAAGAAAGTGTAAAAGAGTTTATGTTTTGTTTGTTTATGTTTTGAACAAGCTAGTATAGGTTTAAAAATGTATGTTTTGTTTGTTACGTAAATGTTATTTTAAACTTTAGTACTAGTTCCTAGTGCAAGTCCAAAAGGTTCGGCAATAAATGGAATTCCACTATCAATCAAAGGCTCATTACCAAAAGAAAAGTCATTGAAAAGAGCTGCAATGTAAGTAAAGTTCATTTTAGTACGGATTTCAATTTGTTTAAATTAGTATCAATACCTTTTGGACTAACAGCTTTATTTCCAAATAAAGTGCATGATTTTTATTGTTTTTACAAAACAAAATTTTATTTTAGTATAGGCTTTAACTTATACCAGTCAATATCCTTTAGACGTAGAGCTTATATTTTGATAAAGTGTTTATTATTTTGTATTTTCATATAATTAAATTACATTTTAGTGTAAGTTTTAGCTTATACCAGTCAATATCCTTTAGATATAGAGTTTTTATTTTATTTAGATTATGAGTTTTTGTACTTTTAAAGTAAACCAAGTTAAAAGATAACCAAGTTTAAAAGTAAGCTTAGTAAGGTTAAAGGTTAAAGTAAGGTTAAAAAAAATTAAACTTAAAGGTGCTAGAGGTGAGCCATTGTTTCCAATTCCTTTGTGGAGTCAGTACGAACGAGTACTTACAAAAAGTGATCGAACGAACAATATTGCTGAAGCAGCGCATCGAGCTTTGTACGCAGTATTAAATGGAAACCATCCAAATCTGTGGAGTTTTATAAATATTCTGAAAACGACTCAGATTTCTCGGGATATGGGACTAGAACACCTTCTGGCAGGGATAAAACCAGATCCCAAATAAATAAGGTTCAGACAAGCAGATGAGCGTCTGTTTTATCTGGTGTCAAGTTTTAATGAAAATAATAATATACTTGAATACCTACGCGGTATTCAATACAATTTTGATATAGATTAAATGTATATATTTGTAAATTTCGTTTGTGTTCGTTTTTATAATAAAATTTAGTGCTATGCATAAATTTTTTATTGTTATTTTACATAAATAAAGTTATTTTAAACATGTCAGCTGAGCAAAGTAATTAAATAAAATGTAAGTAAAGTATTACTATATTATTAACAGAAGTAAAAAAGAATACAGTATAAGTACATTTATATAATTAAGGATTTTTAAAACTAGTTACCATTTGATTTACCAACTTCTTGTTTTTCAGTACTTATTTTTGTTATTAAGTATAGTTTTTCTTAAAAAATACAGGCCACTAAAGATGTTTTCTAACGTTTTGCTACCTACAAATGATTTTTCTAATTTATAGTTCGAAAAGACTGCCAAACTTTGTCTTACAATTTACATCTTACTTAAATAATATTTTTATTAAAATTAATTTTGGAAGACACACTCTTTCTTGAAATCACACTTCAAAGTGCCTAAATTGCATAATTAACAGCATGCTGGTTATATAAATTAATTTTTAAACGTTTTATTAAATACAAACTTTACACGTATTTGATTAAGTTACTTAAAACTATCGATGGCGCTTAATTGTCACTACGTGCTTAAGAATCATTTTGTGCAAAAGAATCAATCAGTGGTAAAGTTACACTCCGTGTTAAAGTATCACCCCGTGCTAAAGTGAAACCGTGCTAAAGTGACACTCCGTGCTAAAGTGACGCCGTGCTAAAGTGTCACCGCGTGCTAAAGAGACGCCGTGCTAAAGTGTCATCCCGTGCTAAAGCGACACTCCGTGCTAAAGTGACGCCGTGCTAAAGTGTCACTCCGTGCTAAAGTGCCACTCCGTGCTAAAGTGACGCCGTGCTAAAGTGTCACACCGTGCTAAAGTGTCACCCCGTGCTAAAGTGTCACACCGTGCTAAAGTGTCACCCCGTGCTTAAGTGTCACACCGTGCTAAAGTATCACCCCGTGCTAAAGTGTCACACCGTGCTAAAGTGTCACCCCGTGCTAAAGTGACGCTGTGCTTTTCTGACACCTACCCATTTAGCTAGATTGTACTCTGGAGTCGTGATAGCTGATAATACTGGTCTTATTGGATAATTTTCTTTGTGTTCTCTTTGTGATAATTATTAAAAAATTTTTCAAACTTCATTTAAAAATTAACACTTGAGAATGAAACTCGTATATTTTTCAAAAGCTTTGTGTAAAAAAATATAAAAAACAAAATGAATAATCTATTGATACTAATTTGCAAATGGTAATAAATACGTTCAAAAACCTTCATATAATAGTACTTAAAGTTAGATTAATTTTTACGAAAACTATTTATTTGGATATACATATTGCTTTTTTGCTTTGTCAAGTTGCCTCGGCATTTAAATAATACCGTCTAACCAAACTATAAAAAAAAGTTTGTCGTAAACACCTAAGCTATAAATTGACTGTAATGCCTACTATACTGTATACTTGAAAAGTGATGCTAATTTTAAGTGAAGTACTAAAATTTAGTACTTTATTTATATATACTTTTAAAATGTACTGTTAGTTATTGTTTACAGAAAGAGAAACCCTTCTTAGTCGTATAAAAAATAACGGAATAAATTGAAAAACAAGTTGTCTGTTTTCATAGCAAAAAAATCTCAAGTCCAATGTAAGCAAATACGTCTATAAGAAGATTAAACTTAAACATTAAAAAGTCAAAAAAAAAACGGAAGTTGATGCTTCAAAAATTCCATGCTTTTTTTTTAAATCACAGTTTTAAAAGACCGCTTTGCTCTAAGATCTTGTTTGAGTTATATAAAAATATGTTGCCTAACTCAAAGTTAAGTAAAACGAAACTTAGGAAACAATACGCAGAAACAATAAGATGCAAAAATAAACAGAAACCTATTCAAGCAGCTAAAGGAAACAAAAATAATTAAAAAAAAATCTTACGCGAAGTGTACAGTAAAGAAAAAAAGTTTTCAATATTTCTGTTTACAGTGCTAGGGAGAAGCTAAAGAGATAGAGAAATTAAAAATGACTTTGGAAAAGTTTGATTTTTTTTTGTTATTAAAAATAAAATTTTTCATTAGTTTTATGTAGTATTTGATAGTTTTTTTAAAAATCTTAAGAAACTATTTTTCTAGCCAATTGATAATCTAATTAACTTGCTTTAAATAAAACTGTAAAGCGAGTAATCTTACTCTTAGAATGAATGAAAACTGCTAAAAAGTAGAAGAAGAAAATCTACCAAAAAATAGAAACCGATTTGAAATTGTTACAGTTAGAATTCAAAGAATTGAAACGAAATAAAAAAAATATTACTCAAGTATATTTTAGAAAATGCAAAAGACGTTATTTAGCAGGTAAGTAAAAATCACAATCTACTAAACAGGAAACTAAAAAACTGTTTTCAATGGAATATATACCTCGTTAAGAATTTGCCTTGTGTAAAAAGCTTGTGTGATTAGTATGAAAATGTTGCCTCATTCCAACACGAGTAAAACAAAGTTGAGAAAACAATACGCCGAGAATTTAAGACGCAAAAATAAGAAGAAAGGAATTGAAGCAGCTAAAATTAAAAGCAGATAGTTCCACCGAAAATTTACAGCAAAAAAGAAATTATTCAGGAAACGTTTTTCAATAACGATAAAAATATAAGAAATTAAAAATAAAAGCTAAAGAGCTAGAATAATGTAAAAAGCTTTACCTGGAGCTTTAAACTGAAAAAGTTTAGACAAAAAAACTTTCAAGCCGCTTAAAGAAAACAAAATGTTGAGAATCATAATCCTTAACTGAATATCAGAACATGCAGTCATTTTCTTGATATTACATTCGTTTCTGAATAATTTACAGAACTCAGCGAACTGTGTTAACTGTTTCACACAGAGAAGCATGTGCAAGTTGGATATATAAAGCTACTGTGCAAACTGTATTTATTTATTTATATTCCAACAAACTTGTTTCGTTAGGACCTGTATTAACTATTAGCTAGCAAATAAAAAAGTAAAAAGCGAGGTGGTAAGAAAAAAGAAAGAATTGAAGGAGCAGTTAGATGTGGTCAAACGCCAATTGGAGGAAAAAATTGTGGAAAATAAAAAATGTATACACCTACTTCAGCTTCTATTCTTTCATTAAATTATTTATTTTTTTACAGAATCCAGTTGAAGTGTGTTGATCCGTTAAGACACAAAAACATATGTTGGTACAATAAAGGAAGATTACTGTATAGTTTGTTTTTATAACTTTTTAAACTATTAGCTAGCAATTTTTGAGTGTAAAAAGCTGTAAAAAGTGGAAAATTCGTCTTACTTTATGTACTTAACTAACTTTTTTGTATGATTAAAAAAAAGTATTTTGTACATTTATTACTAAAACAGGTTAAACGAAATTAATAAAACAATCAGACGTCAAAAAAACAAACAAGCAGATAAGAGAATTGGCTGTTCAATCAAAACAAAATATTTGGATAAAAAGACGTAAAAAAACTGGGCAAAATGACAAAAACTATACATATAGCCCATGTTTAAACTAAAAAAAAATAGTTAAAGTTAATACTAAATTGTCCGTTATCAAGAAGAAATGAAGCTTAAGACTAAACAACTGGTAACCGATACACTGAAACATAAAGATATGCCTAAAATGTCTTATATAAGGTGAAGCTGCTAGGAAAAAAGAAAGATAAAAGCTAGAAAATAGTAAAACTGTATGCTTCAAAAAAGAATCAAAAGCAGAGATAAACCATAGTTTAAAAGTCTTAAAAAACTCTAAATAAACTTTATGAAGCCACTCAAAAAGTACGAAATTTTCAAGCTCATAAGAAAGGATAAAATTGAAAAATATAAAAGTTCAAAAAAGTACTTTAAATATAAGTTTACAATGAGAAAAAGAAATCAGGACTTTTAAGTCAACCAACCAAAGAGAAGTAAATTTTAACACTTTAGAAATATGTAATGGAAAAAGTAATTAGAAAAGTTCTCTCAGTGTGCACTTAAACTAATATCAAACTAGTACCAATTTTATTTGTATTTTGTTGAGTTTCAGAATACTTATACTATTTTACAAGCTATCATATGTAAAAGCAATTGTATAAGTTAATGCAAACTCAACTTGTAAAGTAAACCTTCATTAAATGTCTATGCAGTTTGGTTGAGAGACATATGTAGTGAAGATAATGTCTTAACCCTTACAGCATTATATAAGAAGAAATTACCTGAACGATTGCATTGATCATGTTAAAGAACAAACAAGTATGCAAAGGAAATTCAGATAAAAAAAGAATAGAAGAGTCTTTCTGATTTTAGATTTACTGATTTAAAAAGATCTTTGTCAGAAACTTTATTGTAAGAAGGAAATTATTTGTAGTTTATATAACGTTTATTTTTCTTTGTACATATAATAAGTATAAAATAAATAAAGCATAAAGGTTAAGAAAAAACAATCGGATTTATCAATTAGCTCATTTGTCAACAATCTTGCTTATAGTTAACCTTTTCTAAATAACTAATTGAATAAAAGTTAGCCTGTTTAAAATGCATGAAAAAGTTGTATAGTTACGTAATAATACTGTATGTACTCATCAAAAATTTACCTCTTTTAGTAGCTTAAAATTTAAAGAAATCAATTTTATTTATCATTTATAAACTAAAACATACATAATAAGGAATAATTAAAAGTTGAAAGTTTTAGATTCAAACTGTAAACCATTGGCAGCCCAATTATAGCGTAGGACTTATATTTTCATTATAAAAACTTCTGTAAAAAAACAAAATAGTTTTTAATAGGTTTATAGTTTTAATCAAAACTTTCTGATATGTTGCTAATCTAATAAAAACTTAGTTTATAAGTAGTTTTTTAACAGTACTAACTTTTGGAATTACACTTTGAATAGCAGTTCAATTGATTACTAAAGGTGCTAATATTAGTGAGGAGTTGCTACTTATTTAAACTAATAATAATAGGTGCTTCATTTTTTGTTTTATTTAGAGTGAAAAGATGAATTTAAGAAGTATGTTTTCACGAAAAGGTTTATGAAAATTGTAAAAAAAAAAAACTGAATAAATATATATAATATTAAAGTCATCATAAAGTTGCTTTTATTTTTTTTGATATTTAAGGAAACGTACAAAACAAGAAAAAAATAAAAAATTAAAATATGCAGATACAAAACAAAAACTAAATTTAAAAACGTGAACAAACGTTTTACTAAAATAAAGTAAAAACAAAATTCTACTTGAAGTAGGAATTTAAGAAGTTAATTGTAGAATAGCTTTTAAATAAGCTTAAACTAAAGTAATTAACTAGAATACAATAAAATAAGATTTTGATAATTCTAGTTGACTTCAACAGATTGAATAAAGTTTTATGTTAGCTGTTTATTAAGTTTTCTAACACTGTGTAGCTAATAAGATCTTTTGTATAAGTACTATACTATAAGTTTATACTACAGTATATACGCAGTATATAAAAGTTTGTTTTAATCATTTGTAATGCTTTTAGATACAGTAATGTTCGTTTTTCTTAGTTCTCGATTATAAATTAAATTACAAAAAACAACCAAAAACTTTTAAAATAAAAAAAACTTAAAGTTTATAAAGCAAAGTAAAGTTTTGTTAAATAGAAACCTAAATAGTAAAAACTTATTGAAAACACGACAGTATACTTATTTACTTCAAGTTTTGAATAGTAGTTTAATTCAAAGCTTTAAAATGAAAATAAATCACACTTTACAGCATTTCACATAACATAATAAAAGTCAACTTAAATCATTATTTTTATGTTAATTTTTATGTTATTTTATTACTTTTAGTAGTAACTATACGCGTCATATTATACGAAAATTGAAAAAATAAAAAAACAAAAATAAATTTTAAGAAGTGCTAAAGAGATTGTTCTGTTAAACTGTACGTTATCAAGATAAAATGCATAAGGGTAAAAATAGCAAGCTTTCTGTTAGAAAACGTTATGAAGACAACATAAGAAGGAGCCTAATATGCAAAAACGATAAAAAGCAGGCAGTAAAAGCTAGGTCTGCTGAAACAATAAGAACTTTCAATAAAAATCAGAGCAGAATAGAGGCCACAGGGAAAATTCAAAGTAAAATTAAGCCCCTGAAAGTGTATCTAAAAGAAAGAACTTTCAACAAAAAAAAATTTGACAAAATTCCCGAAGAACAAAAAAGCAACGAAAATAAAGTAGTTAGTAAAGAAAATAAAGAGCTCAGTGAAATAAGAGATATCAGCAAAAAGTTTGAGTACTTTTTTTTACTATTTTTAAACCAAATTTAATCATAACTTTTATCAGTAGACAATCAATAGTCTGTGATACAATTCGGTTTAACTTTTTACAATAAATAAGTACACACATTTTACCAAAAAATGAGTATTTTATGCATTATAGGCTGGAATATCAAACTGTTGTACTTTTTTTTCTAATTTGATTACAATATTTACAGTCTGAATAACTATGGCTCAAAAATTAATGACATCTGATAAAACAGAACAGCTTACTCTTATAAGAAACTAAATTTTTAAACTGCTAAAGAACTAAATGTTGGTAAGTCTAACATAGTTATTTTTAATGAATCAGGAAAACTAAAGAAGAAGCTAAGGAGATAGAGAAGTTGAGAAATACTGTTGAAAAGTTTGACTATTTTTTTTGTGTTTTATTAAAAACGTACTTTAGTCTTATAAGGTGTTTGATAGTTCAAAACGTTAAAAACTAACTTTCTTGTTAAATTCTAGATTACTTGCCTTAAATAAAAATGTAACGCAAATAAACTTACTTTAATCTTAGATTGATAGAAAACTGTAGAAAAGTTGAAGAAGACAGAGGAAGAGTGTACCAAGAATTAGGAGCCGACCTGAAACTATTGGAATTAGAACTCAAAGAAGTGAAAAGGGAAAAAACGAATTGTGACTCAAGTATGTTTCAGATGAGCGCAAAAGAAGTAATTTGGCAGGTAAGTATAAGTATAATAAAAATTTAATGTTTACACTGTGAGAAAAGATCATTAAATTGATAGTATTAAGGTATTGATTTGTATCAGATGTTCAAGTTGATATTTAGTGAGTAACAAAACAAATGTATAGTAATAATAGGACCTTATAAAATTAATTAAATGTTATAATTTCTTTTGCTTAATCATTTAAAAGTACTTTGAAAAAATTATGTTAACTTTAAATGATATAAAAAAAAATTTTAGTTACTGCTTTGAATAAAAAAATACATCAAGCTTAATATTTATGGTAAAACTTTCTTACGTTTGCTTGAAATTCCCCAGACAAAATAGTAAAAAAAATTTACAATGTTTCTACAGCATTCCGTTTTATCAAAAGTCTTTAACTAATCATATTATATCTTATAACCTTCAAGGTAGTATTATTATCTACCTAATTTCAGTTTGGAAAAGTGGCACTGGCAACTTCAATATACTTGTTGGGAAGTTACTACTTTGCACCAGCAATCAACCCATTCTTGTAAAAGAAACAGAAGTTTGTTGTGTGTTTGTGAGTGTGGTAAAAGCATTTCGGTTTATCTAAAACTATGTCTTTTTAAATCAGCATGTAGGTTTAAGAAGAGTTTAAAATAATCAATTTGTAAAGTTTCAAATTTTTTAGAGCGAATAACTTTTTGAAGTGTTTTACATGACAGTTATAAAAAAATTAAAAGCTTTAGTGTACGATTTAGAAAAGCTAAGGTAAAACATGAAAACTTTTAAAAGTTTATTTATTTTGTTGCAAATAAATGCCTATAGTATATTTTTACTAATACAAAAACTTTTATACTTTAGCTCATAAACTAGCTTGTATTTTAAACATCAGTTACTTTTGTATAGCAAATCATAAATTGGGAACATATTGATAGACACATTAGAAACAATTTTATATAAAAAACGTCTTAAAAACAAAACACTGACAAAAAGCAAGTTTCAAACATATATTGCTATATTAAAACCATTATTTTTAATAACAGCTGGCAAAAAATAAGATTTTAAGTAAGTAGCAATATAAGTTTGAAAATCGTCAACGTAGAAAACATTATTCTTGAAAACAGCTAGAAAAGAATTATTTTTTTTTGTTTTGTATATACTAAAGACGCAATTAAACATTTTTTTTTTGAAAAAAAGCCAGAAAAAAATAAGTGTATAAAAAAGTAGTCTCAATTTTCTAAGAAATTTATAAAAGTATGTTAAATATATGGTATTTAGATTTCTGAAAACAGCTAGAAAGGAAATCAGTTAAATACATTGTAAAACCAATGTTCTAATAAGTCATTAATAAAAACTTAAACAAACAACTTTTTTCAAAGACCAATAAAAAAAACAGCTTCGATTATAAGGTCTTTTTTAGAAAACTTTTAAGTTTTTCCAAAAAATTTTCTAGCTATGATGTAAAGGTAGCTGATGTGTATTAAAGTACGAAAACTAAAGTGTTATTGTAAAAGTTTTTATATTGTTATAAAAAGTATTAGAAGCATTTATAACAAAAAAATATCAACCTTACTTTTAAAGCTGCAATATTGCTAGTTACGAATAAAAGAAATAATTTCTACTAAAATAAACACGTACATAAAAATGTTATAATCAGTCAAGTAAAATATTTTCAAATGGTTGTGACAACTAAAAAACGTTTTCTAAAAGAGCACAAACAGTTATTATCACAAAAGCTGTAGTTTTGAAAGAAAAACTAATGACTAATAACTTAATACTACAAGTAAATGTAAATCAAGAAGTCTGTACTGAAACTTGTAAAAACTATTCTGAAGAAAATAAAAGTTTTTTGAAATTTTTTACGCTTTATTACAATTACAGTTAAGTAGCCAATAAAAGTGCTAAAAATACCGAAATGCAAAAATAATTTGATGAAAAAAAAATCAGAAAAAAAAGAAAAAGAATTAATTGAAAAAAACAACAATAAATTCACATTTAAAAACGAAATTGTTTATCATCTATTTTTTCTAATCTTTCATAATCATATAGTAACTTTAAACTTATATAGTTGCATTTGAAATAAATTATTCCTAAAATCAAGGTTAAAAAGAAAATGTCAAAGGTTTATGACAATTTATTTTTTAAAATCTTAAGTTTATTTTTTTATCGATATAAAATAATAATAATAAGTTTAAATAATTTTTGTGTTGCGTTACTTTTATTCGTTATAAACCTGGAGCAGTTTTTTTTACTACGAAAAATAAAAACGTTTTTATAATTACTGAGGTTTTAGAAATTTGACAACAAAAAATAAATCAATCTGTACAATTATAATTATTTTTGCTTAATAGACTTTTATTTGTATTACTAGTTTGTTATAATTTCTTTTAAGTTTCAATGTTTATCAACTTTAGAATGAAGCTTTTGAATTATGCTTAGTAAATAAAATCTAGGTTGTTTTAGATGTTGTGTTCAAAAACTTCTGTAACGGCTCGGCTGGAAAAAAGTTAATTTAAATATCTGTTGTTTATTTATAGTGGACATAACTAATTTCAAACTAAACTAATAAACTAAATGCAAGTTACTCTCGTTTAGTTTATAAGTTTTATAATATCAAAACTCGATAAAGATTTTTTTGTTAAACTTATGTTACTACTGTCAAAAAATAAATTTTGCTTTGCTTTCTTCAGTTTAAAGAACGAAAACTTCGATGAAACATGATAAAATAAACTACAAAATTACTAAGTATAACTAAGTTTTTAAAATATTTAGAAAATGGAACTAATTAGACCAGAAATATTCTCTAAACAAAACTGTACTTTATCAGAAAGCATTTAGTAAATTTAGTTAGAAAAAATAGAGCTAGGAGTCATACCAAAGAATACTTATCTGTTCAAAGAATTACACCAATTATCTATAGTTTTTAAATAAGTATTTATGAATGTTTGAATGTAGTTTAGTTATTAATACAAGATATACGAACAATGCTACTAGATTTAAATTCTATTAAAGGTCAACATGTTAAATATTACAATATTAATTTGGTAATTTGTTATTTTTCTAACTCTTTCTCACTTGTTTGAAAAAAACAAAGTCAAAAGTAAGGAGAAAGTAACTTCACTTAATTCAGTAATAATACTTTCAACTTTTAGCAGTAAAAGGTTTGTAATAGAGTTTTAGAATCATTAGAATTACGATTTTAACTTAAATTAGGAAAAAGAAAAGTAAAACCAAAGCTAACTTAGATTTGATTGCAGTTTTTGTGAAACTATTTTCTAATTGTTATATATAATATTAAGCATTTTTTTTAACTTTAAAATATTTTTTTCTAATCATACAAGTGTGTAGTCTCGCAGGATAAAACTCTTTAATTGATAATAATAGTTTTGTTAATTTTCCACTAAATAAGAAAACATTGGTAAATTTTTTTCTACTATATAAAGTATTGGGTATAATTAAATTATTTACACGTCAACTCGTGCCTGAATGAGTATTATCAGGCAACTTATAAACTTATTTGATTCTTGTGCAAAATGTAGAATAACTCGGAAGTTTTCTAAACATTTTCATTGGAATTATCCCAGTTTTAATTGTCACATATCCAGTTTAAATGACTTTTTCTTTAACTTAAGTTCTTCTTTTAAACGTAAAATCAATCTGTTTTGCTTATGATTTAAGTTTTCAATATACATTGTTTACTAAACGATAAAAAACGCGCTCAAAAAGTTTTGACTAAGGACCTGGTGTACAAAGGAATCTTTCGGTTATCGAGTCGTACACCAAAGCTCGATTAACAATAATCTATCATTTTTGACGCTTTGTAAATTTATTAGAATAGTTAGGGTGATCTTTTTTCTTTAAAACAATTCAACTTTTACAAATGTAATAAAACAATAAAGTTAATAAGTATTTAAAGTTTTTAAAAATCGAAACTAATAATGATCGTGAAACAGAAATGTTCTGTAAACAAAACTGCATTTTAGCAGAAAGCATTAAATAAAACCAGTTATAGGAAGTAGAGGTACGAGTTGCACCTTAAAAAATAAAAATTAGTTTCAACTCAAAGTTTTAAAAAAAGCTATTTTAAAGATGTAAATAATTTTTTATGGGTATAAAAGTATTTTAGGATGATTTTAGTGAGCATCGTACTTGTAATGAGTATTTATCTGTACTGTTTGTACTATTTGTAAATAGTAATATTTGTACTTGGTATTTATATCGTTAACATGTTTATTATTACAATACTTACTTAATATTTTATAAACTTTTCATACCTCTCTCACCTGTTTCCAATTGAAAAAATAAGTCAGAGATAGGGACATAAAGAAATAATTGTACTTTTAACTTTTAGCTGTTAAAACTTTGTCACGACAGTAATAAAATTCAAAAGAGTAAGTATTGTTTGCAACTTTTGCGAGGATTATAAGTTAAATGTTTTTTGGCACCTTAAAAATTTATAATTATTGTAAAAACTGAATCAGGCTTGTTTGAAGTGTTTTTAAAACTAAATTAACTTTTATTATAAAATTACGAGCTTGAATTTCCAACTTCAAAACCAGGTTTTTTTTTAAACCACGATTAAATTTTTCTGCGAGATAAATCTTTAATTGAAAGTTTTGCTTCAACCAACAAAAAAAAGTCTAGCAAAATTAATTTACGACAGAAAAAATAAGTATATTTAAATTATTTACTAACTGCCTTTTTAGTTATTATATGTCATTTTTAAAACCAATCTTATTGAACTTGATTTGTGTAAAATCAATAGTAAATTTAAAATTTTTAATCTCACTTGGTATTTTTATTTAATTTGATTTTTGTATTTAAACATAAAGTCATTCTATATTTTTAATGATTTTATTTAAGTTTTGCAGCACTATTAATAATATCTTTTACTAAGCTTTTGTTACAAAATTATTGAAGTAAAGATAAACAGCTAGCATAATATATTGAGTGATTTGCAACTTAGATAAATATAATAAAAAAATGTAAACATTCTAAGTAATACTAAATTTATAATCTTTTTTTATTAAAATTTGTTAGTTTATATCATAAATTATTAAATCTACAAAAATTGTATAGATAAAGACTGTTTTCCACTAAATTAAAGTTTATTACAGCAAATAGAACTAAAAGTAACACCTGATGTACTTTTCAGTAACTTTGAATGTAATGAAGTTTTAAAATATTTATAATAATTAAACAGTATCGAACTGAGAATCTATCTGTAACTTAAAATGTCCATAACTGTTTATAATAAAAGTTGATTAATTTTTCTTTAGATTACTAATAAAAAACTTGAGTAATTAACAATAAATTTTACAAAAAAATTAGTTTTAATTTTATCATCGACAGAACTTAAATAACTTATTTTCTTAATCTACGCTTAAGATATGGAACATAAAAGATTACAATCTATCAAGTACAGTAATAAAATTGATAAGGTACCCACTTTAAGACAGCAATATTTTACTTACTTTAATACATTACGTTTTAATTATTAAAAATAATCAAAAATATAAAAGAAAAAAGAAACGTAATCTTGTACAACCCTCCTTTTAGCAACTCGGTAAAAATTAATATCGGAAGAAAATTTATAAATCTAGTCAAAAAACACTTCAATAAAGAAAATATGCTAACAAAAATTTTCAACAAACATAACAAGCGAATAAGTTATTCGTGTACGGCAAATTCGGAGAATATCATTAAGGCACACAACCAAAAAATTTTAAATCAAAACTCAGGAATTCGAAGTCAATGTGGCTGCGCTGGTAGTTGTAAATATGATTTGAAAGGGGGCAATTACCGTTCAGAGAACATCGTTTACAAGGCCACAGTTAACTCTGGCGTTGAGACGAGGTTCTATGTCGGTTTGTGCTCGACTCAGTTTAGATTCAGGTATACCAATCATAAAAAATCTTTTAAAGGCGGCATATATGAAAATGACACTGAACTTTCGAAGTATGTTTGTGGCTTAAAGCGCAGCGGCATTGACTTTGAAATATCCTGGGAAGTTATAAAAAGAGCACAGCCTATAGCTGACGGCAATAACCCAATATGTAGGCTGTGTCTCAAAGAAGCAACAGCCGTTGTATATGCACTGAAAGACAAGAGATGCCTAAATAAAAGAAGCGAGTTTGTATCGTCTTGTAGACATATAAAACAGTCGCTTTTAAATGTTAACAAGTTTTAATTTCATCTTAAAATAACCTAAATTTCAATTTGAATCTTAATTTTATCTTTATCACTTTCAATTATCTGTCGTAATATATACTTACTCACTGAAGTTTTATGAATTTTTGCCAGTTTATTGTCGATTGGTAAATTAATTTTTGCACAAGCTGTTTTGCATGATTTTTGATAGTTTCAAAATTTTGCATAATCTATTTATGCTAAATTTTTTAACTTTCATTTGTGTGTTTTGTTTTGTGCCTTATTTTAAACTTGTTTTGAAGCTGATGAGTGCATAGGCACAACTCGAGTCCTAGTACTTAGTTCATGAAATTCTTCAAACTATTGTAGTAATAAGTTCACCGTTGGTTTCGAGTGTTATACAGAAATACCTAAATGTTGTTCTTTCATTTCACTTTAGTAGCTTCTTTTATTGCTTTTTATTACTCTTTGAAGCGTCTTTAACTATTCAGGTTGATAGTAAATCGCTACTTGTTTTATTAAAATCAAACCTTTTCAGTTTAGTATAAACAATAGAAAACTAAATATTTTATAATTCAGATCCTAACAAAACCAATGCTTTTTTTTGCTTATCATCAGGGGTTTTTAGAAACAAACTATAAGATACGAACTCATAATACATACTCAAAATATTACTAACAAAAAGTAAAACTTAGTGTATACATACATTTGATTATCTTTATATTTTTTAAACATGATCTCGATTTTAATGATTGCTTTGTTCTTAAAGTTTGTTTTAGTACTGTAAGTAATTTGTTTCATGTTTGATTAAACTAATAACACAAACTAAGATTGCATATTAACATAATATACATAGACTTACTTCTTTATTTTTAACGATTAAATCGAAAAAGTTACGACAATGAACAAAATAGTGCATGATATGCACAAAATTTACTATTTAATAGTAATAACATCAAAATGCAACACAACAACAAGCACAACAGTTCATATTTTTAAATTATATATTAATTTATTTAAAAATAAAACAACTATTTTAACACTCAATTTAGAAAAATTAGACTGATATTAGAATAGTATTTTCCACTCATTTTTTGACTTTTGTACCTTACTTATTTTATTTTCTCTGTTTTTTTAGCCGAAACTACTAAAATCATGTATATCAAGCAAGGCAAATACAAACAGTTTGTAAACTAAATTATTTTGCCAATTAATCAGTTCATGAATCAACATTTGTTCTAACATCAGTGTTTAACATACAATAAAACACACTCACTTTAGTTGTAAGTTCTTGTATACTTGATTAATCGTCGTTTTATTCTTCAAGAAAGTAAACTTTTCAAAAAACACGAGATTAAATTTGCAAAAGAAATTTCCGCTGCAAGGTGTAAGAAAAATGTAAGAACAATTGCTTAAATATTTTTTACTTTTTCGAGGATATTTTAAAACCACATAAAAAAGTTAACCGCAATAGGCCCAATAGAAAACAAAAAATCAAAACAAGTAAGTGAACTTTAATAATAAAATATTTGGATAATTTATATAAATAAAACCACAGAGCTTTAAATACATTAACGGAAGATTTCTAGTATATAATCTTTTGTGAGCTTTCAGTAGTTTGCTTAGCATAATTATAATGATATATTATTTAGTCTACTTATTTGTAAAGTGAGTTGACAAATTACAACATTTTTTTGTCTTTGTTTGAAGTAAAAATGGAGCATAATAACAACTTTATATTTGTAAACAAAAACAACATTTTTAAAAACTTAAGAAACGCGTAGTTAGAAATAGTTCGTGAAGTTGATATACCAAAGTTAGCAAGTTTAAGAAAAGTCTGTAGGGAATAAAAAAGTAAAAGTGAGCTGCTAATCAAACCAAACAACGAAAAATTACCTTTGTATTAAAAACAGAAGCTTTTGAGACAGAAAATACAAGTAATTTAAAAACATCAACCTACTTAAAAATAAAAAAGTTTTTATCAAACGCAAAATACCAACTTTAAATAAGAAAAAATAGATTTGCCTAAACTAGTATAAAAAGTTAGCCTATAAAATTATAAACTAGCCCGACAGTACTGGCTAATTAATAAAAATAAAATTAAATGCAGAAACAAAACAACGAAATATAAAGCGCCAAAAGTTTGTCCGGTGTTTTTGGAAAGTTAGCCTGAAATAGAAACGTCTTATTATTTCGTTAGTTTTCAAGTTAAAAATGTTTAAGGGTAAAAATAACAAACTTTCTATCAGAAAAAGATACGGAGAAAGTTTAAGAAGGAACCTAAACATCGAGAATGAAAGAAGACAGATACTTAAAGATAAGTCCAGTGAAATGTTAAGAACTTCAAATAAAAAGAAGAGTTTAATAGAGGCCGCAGAGAAAAAGCAGAGTAAAATTAAATCCTTAAAAGTTTACCTAAAAGAAAGGACTTTCAACAAAGTAACAACTTATAAAGTTGCCGAAGAGCAGAAAAGCAACAAAAAAAAAAGTAAAAAGCTCAATTAAATAAGAAATAGCAGGAAAAAGTTTGATTGAAAGATAAAGTACTCAAGACAGCAAATTGTAGTTATTTATCTATATTCCAACAAACTCGTTTCGTTAGGACCTGTATTAACTATTGGGTAGCAAATAAAAAAGTAAAAAAACGAGGTGGTCAGAGAAAAGCACGAGTTGAAGGAGCAGTTAGATGTGATCAATTGTCAATTGGAGGAAAAAATTGTGGAAAATAAAAAATATAAAACGAGGTGGTCAGAGAAAAGAACGAATTGAAAGAGCAATTGGATGTGATCAATTGTCAATAATGATCAGTAAAACACTTGATATTAACAGTTGGATTTAAAGTTAAGTATTTTACGTGTTATTAACTATAAACCTCTAAATTCTGTAGAAATTATTTTTATTTTAATGAAAAAACGTAAACACCTACTTCAGCTTCTATTCTTACATTACAGTATTTATTTTTTTTACAGAACCCAGTTGAAGTGTGTTAATCCGTTAAGACACAGAAACATATATTGGTACAATAAGGGAAGACTACTGTATAATTTGTTTTTATTAAACTATTAGCTAGCAATTTTTGAATGTAAAAAGCTGTAAAAAGTGGAATATTTGTCTTACTTTATGTACTTAACTAACTTTTTTGTATGATTAAAAAAAATATTTTAGACATTTGTTACTAAAACAGGCTAATCGAAATTAATAAAACAATCAGACGTCAAAACACGTTAAAAAAACAAACAAGCAGATAAGAGAATTGGCTGTTCAATCAAAACAAAATATTTTGATAAAAAGACGTAAAAAAACTGGGCAAAATGACAAAAACTATACATATAGCCCATGTTTAAGTTAAAAATAGTAAAAGTAAATACTAAATTGTCCGTTATCAAGAAGAAATGAAGCTTAAGACTAAACAACTAGTAACCGATACACTGAAACATAAAGATATGCTAAAAATGTCTTATATAAGGTGAAGCTGCTAGGAAAAAAGAAAGACAAAAGCTAGAAGATAGTAAAACTATATGCTTCAAAAAAGAATCAAAAGCAGAGATAAACCATAGTTTAAAAGACTTAAAAAACTCTAAATAAACTTTATGAAGCCACTTAAAAAGTACGAAATTTTCAAGCTCATAAGAAAGGATAAACTTGAAAAATATAAAAGTTCAAAAAAGTACTTTAAAAATAAATTTTACAATGAGAAAAGAAATCAGGACTTTTAAGTCAACCAACCAAAGAGAAGTAAATTTTAACACTTTAAAAAACATGTAATGGAAAAAGTAATTAGAAAAGTTCTCTCAGTGTGCACTTAAACTAGTATCAAACTAGTACCAATTTCATTTTTATTTTGTTGAGTTTCAGAATACTTATACTATTTTACAAGCTTATCATATGTAAAAGAAATTGCATTAGTTAATGCAAACTCAACTTATAAAGTAAACCTTCATTAAATGTCTATGCAGTTTGGTTGAGAGACATATGTAGTGAAGATAATGTCTTAACCCTTGCAGCATTATATTAGAAGAAATTACCTGAACGATTACATTGATCATGTTAAAGAACAAACAAGTATGCAAAGGAAATTCAGATAAAAAAAGAATAGAAGAGTCTTTCTGATTTTAGATTTACTGATTTAAAAAGATCTTTGTCAAAAACTTTATTGTAAGAAGGATATTGTTTGTAGTTTATATAACGTTTATTTTTCTTTGTACATATAATAAGTATAAAATAAATAAAGCATAAAGGTTAAGAAAAAACTATCGGATTTATCAATTAGCTCATTTGTCAACAATCTTGCTTATAGTTTACCTTTTCTAAATAACTAATTGAATAAAAGTTAGCTTGTTTAAAATGCATGAAAAAGTTGTATAGTTACGTAATAATACTTATGTACTTATCGAAAGTTTGCCTCTTTCAGCTTAAAATTTAAAGAAATCAATTTTATTTATCATTTATAAACTAAAACATACATAATAAGGTATTTAAAACTTGAAAGTTTTTGATTCAAACTGTAAACCATTGGCAGGCCAATTATATCGTAGGACTTATATTTTCATTATAAAAACTTCTGTAAAAAAACAAAATAGTTTTTAATAGGTTTATAGTTTTAATCAAAACTTTCTGATATGTTGTTAATCTAATAAAAACTAAGTTTATAAGTAGTTTTTTAACAGTACTAACTTTTGGAATTACACTTTGAGTAGCAGTTCAATTGATTACCAAAGGTGCTAATATTAGTGAGGAGTTGCTACTTATTTAAACTAATAATAATAGGTGCTTCATTTTTTGTTTTATTTAGAGTGAAAAGATGAATTTAAGAAGTATGTTTTTACGAAAAGTTTTATGAATTTTTAAAACTAGTATCTGTTAAGCTTAATCGTTCTTATGGAAATTACATTTAGTTGTTGAAATAAAATTGTAAAAAAAAAACTGAATTTATATATTTAATATTAAAGTCAACATAAAGTTGCTTTTATTTTTTTTGATATTTAAGGAAACGTACAAAACAAGAAAAAAATAAAAAATTAAAATATGCAGATACAAAACAAAAACTAAATTTAAAAAACGTGAACAAACGTTTTACTAAATAAAGTAAAAAAAAAGTCGGAATTTAAGAAGTTAATTGTAGAATAACTTTTAAATAAGCTTAAACTAAAGTAATTAACTAGAATGCAATAAAATAAGATTTTGATAATTCTAGTTGACTACAGCAGATTGAATAAAGTTTTATGTTAGCTGTTTATTAAGTTTTCTAACACTGTGTAGCTAATAAGATCTTTTGTATAAGTACTATACTATGACGAAGTATATTAAAGTTTGTTTTAATCATTTGTAATGTTTTTAGATACAAACAGTAATGTTTGTTTTTCTTAGTTCTCGATTATAAATCAAATTACAAAAAAACAACTAAAAGCTTCTAGAATAAAAAAAACTTAAAGTTTATAAAGCAAAGTAAAGTTTTGTTAAATAGAAACCTAAATAGTAAAAACTTATTGAAAACGCGACAGTATACTTATTTACTTCAAGTTTCAAATAGTAGTTTAATTCAAAGCTTTAAGATGAAAATAAATCACACTTTACAAAATTTCACATAACATAATAAAAGTCGATTTAAATCATTAATTTTATGTTAATTTTTATGTTATTTTATTACTTTTAGTAGTAACTATACGCGTCATATTATACGAAAGTTGAAAAAATAAAAAAACAAAAATAAATTTCAAGAAATGCTAAAGAGATTGTTCTGTTAAACTGTACGTTATCAAGATAAAATGCATAAGGGTAAAAATAGCAAGCTTTCTGTTAGAAAACGTTATGAAGACAAGATAAGAAGGAGCCTAATATGCAAAAACGATAAAAAGCAGGCAGTAAAAGCTAGGTCTGCTGAAACAATAAGAACTTTTAATAAAAATCAGAGCAGAATAGAGGCCACAGGGAAAATTCAAAGTAAAATTCAGCCCCTGAAAGTGTATCTAAAAGAAAGAACTTTCAACAAAAAAAAATTTGACAAAATTCCCGAAGAACAAAAAAGCAACGAAAATAAAGTAGTTAGTAAAAAAAATAAAGAGCTCAGTGAAATAAGAGATATCAGCAAAAAGTTTGATTACTTTTTTTTACTATTTTTAAATCAAATTTTATCATAACTTTTATAAGTACACAATCAATAGTCTGTGATACAATTCGGTTTAACTTTTTACAATAAATAAGTACACACATTTTACCAAAAAATTAGTATTTTATGCATTATAGGCTGGAATATCAAACTGTTTTACATTTTTTTTCTAATTTGATTACAATATTTACAGTTTGAATAACTATGACTCAAAAATTAATGACATCTGATAAAACAGAACAGCTTACTCTTATAAGAAACTAAATTTTTAAACTGCTAAAGAACTAAATGTTTGTAAGTCTAACATAGTTATTTTTAATGAATCAGGAAAACTAAAGAAGAAGCTAAGGAGATAGAGAAGTTGAGAAATACTGTTGAAAAGTTTGACTGTTTTTTTTTTTGTGTTTTATTAAAAACGTACTTTAGTCTTATAAGGTGTTTGATAGTTCAAAACGTTAAAAACTAACTTCCTTGTTAAATTCTAGATTACTTGCCTTAAATAAAACTGTAACGCAAATAAATTAACTTTAATCTCAGAATGATAGAAAACTGCAGAAAAGTTGAAGAAGACAGAGGAAGAGTGTACCAGGAATTAGGAACCGACCTAAAACTATTGGAGTTAGAACTCAGAGAAGTGAAAAGGGAAAAAACGATTTGTGACTCAAGTATGTTTCAGATGAGCGCAAAAGAAGTAATTTGGCAGGTAAGTATAAGTATAATAAAAGTTTAATGTTTACACTGTGAGAAAAGATCATAAAATGGAATAGTACTAAGGTATTAATTTGTATTAGATGTTCGAGTTAAAGTTTAGTGAGTAACAAAACAAACATATAGTAATAATAGGACCTTAAAAAATTACTTACAGTTTTTAATTTATTTTGCTTAATCATTTCAAATAACTTTTAAAAAATCATGTTAACATTAAATGAAATAAGAATATTTTTTTAGTTACTGCCTTGAATAAAAAAACACATAAAGCTCAATATTTATGGTAAAACTTTCTTACGTTTGCTTGAAATTCCCCAGACAAAATTGTTTGAAGTTTTTACAATATTTCTACAGCATTCCGTTTTATCAAAATAGTTTTCACCTAATCATAATAATTCCCTTGAAAGTAGTTTTTGAATATATAATATTTCAGTGTGGAAAAGTGGCACTGGCAACTTCAGTATACTTGTTGGGAAGTTACTACTTTGCACCAGCAATCAACCCATTCATGTAAAAGAAACAGAAGTTTGTTGTGTGTTTTTGAGAGTGTGGTAAAAGAATTTCGGTTTATTTTAATTAGTTTAAGTGTATGTCCTTTTAAATCAGCTTTTAGGTTAAAAAAGAGTTTAAAAAAATTATCAAATTGTAAAGTTTAAAATTTTTTAGAGCGAAAAACTTTTTGAAATGTTTTACATGACAGTTATACAATAATTAAAAGCTTTAGTGTACGATTTAGAAAAGCTAAGGTAAAACATTAAAACTATTAAAAGTTTATTTATTTTGTTGCAAATAAATTCCTATAGTCTATTTTTACTAATACAAAAACTTTTATACTTTAGCTCATAAACCAGCTTGTATTTAAAACATCAGTTACTTTTGTATAGCGAATCATAAATTCCAAACATATTGATAGACACATTAGAAACAGTTTTATATAAAAAACCTCTTAAAAACAAAACACTGACAAAAAGCAAGTTTCAGACATATATTGTTATATTAAAAACATTATTTTGAATAACAGCTGGCAAAAAATAAGATTTTAAGTAAGTAGCAATATAAGTTTGAAAATCGTCAACGTAGAAAACATTATTCTTGAAAACAGCTAGAAAAGAATTGTTTTTTGTTTTATATATACTAAAGACGCAATTAAACATTTTTTTTGGAAAAAAGCTGGAAAAAAAAAGTGTTTAAAAAGTAATCTCGATTTTCTGTGAAATTTGTAAAATTATGTTAAATATATGGCATTTAGATTTCTGAAAACAGCTAGAAAGGAAATCAGTTAAATACATTGTAAAACCAATGTTCTAATAAGTCATTAATAAAAACTTGAACAAACAACTTTTTTTAAATATCAATAAAAAAAAACAGCTTCGATTATAAGGTCTTTTTTAGAAAACTTTTAAGTTTTTCCAAAAATTTCATCTAGCTATGATGTATAGGTAGCTGATGTGTATTAAAGTATGTAGACTAAAGTGTTGTTGTAAAAGTTTTTATATTGTTATAAAAAGCATTAAAAGTATTTATAACAAAAAAATATCAACTTAACTTTTAAAGCCGCAATATTGCTAGTTACGAATAAAAGAAATAATTTTTTACTAAAATAAACACGTACATAAAAATGTTGTAATCTGTCATGTAAAATATTTTCAAATGGTTTTGACAACTAAAAAACGTTTTCTAATTAGAGCACAAACAGTTATTATTACAAGAGCTATAGTTTTGAAAGAAAAACTAATGACTAATAACTTAATACTACAAGCAAATGTTAATCAAGAAGTCTGTACTGAAACTTGTGAAAACTATTCTGAAGAAAATAAAAGTTTTTGGAAATTTTTTACGCTAAAGAATACAATTAAGTAGCCAATAAAAGTACCCAAAATACCGAAATGCAAAAAACAAGTTAATGAAAAAATAAATCAGAAACAAAAAAAAAAAAAAAGAATTAATTGAAAAAAAAACAACAATAAAGTCACATTGTAAAAACGAAATTGTTTATTATCTATTTTTTCTAGTCTTTCATAAGCATATAGTAACTTTAAACTTATATAGTTGCATTTAAAATAAATAATTCCTAAAGTCAGCGTTTAAAAAGAAAATGTCAAAGGTGTATGACAATTTATTTTTTGAAATCTACAGTTTATTTTTTTATCGATATAAAATAATAATAATAAGTTTAAATAGTTTTTGTGTTGCGTTACTTTTATTCGTTATAAACCTGGAGCAGTTAATTTTTACTACAAAAAATAAAAACGTTTTTATAATTACTGAGGTTTTAGAAATTTGAAAACAAACAGTAAATCAATCTGTACAATTATAATAATTTTTGCTTAATAAAATTTTATTTGTATTACTAGTTTGTTATAATTTCTTTAAAGTTTCAAAGTTTATCAACTTTAGAATGAAGCTTTTGGATTATGCTTAGTAAATAAAATCTAGGTTGTTTTAGATGTTGTGTTCATAAACTTCTGTAACGGCTCAGCTGGAAATAAGTAAATTTAAACATCTGTTGTTTATTTATAGTGGAAATAACTAATTTCAAACTAAACTAACAAACTAAATACAAGTTACTCTCGTTTAGTTTATAAGTTTTATAATATCAAAACTCGATAAAAATTTATTGTTAAATTTATAACAGTTACTACTGTTAAAAAATAAATTTTGCTTTGCTTTCTTCAGTTTAAAGAATGAAAACTTCGATGAAACATGATAAAATAAATTACAAAATTACTAAGTTTAACTAAGTTTCAAAATTACTAGAAAATGGAACTAATTAGACCAGAAATATTCTCTAAACAAAACTGTACTTTATCAGAAAGCATTTAGTAAATTTAGTTAGAAAAAATAGAGCTAGGAGTCATACCGTAGAATATTTATCTGGTTAAAGAAGTACACCAATTATCTATAGTTTTTAAATAAGTATTTATGAATTTTTGAATGTAGTTTAATTATTAATACAAGATATAGGAACAATGCTACTAGATTTAAATTCTATTAAAGGTCAATATGTTAAATATTACAATATTAATTTGGTAATTTGTTATTTTTCTAACTCTTTCTCACTTGTTTGAAAAAAAACAAAGTCGAAAGTAAGGATAAAGTAACTTCACTTAACTCAGTAATAATAATTTCAACTTTTAGCAGTAGAAGGTAAGTAATAGAGTTTTAGAATCATTAGAATTACGATTTTAACTTAAATTAGGAAAAAGAAAAAACCAAAGCTAACTTAGACTTGATTGCAGTTTTTGTGAAACTATTTTCTAATTGTTATATATAATATTAAGCGTTTTTTTCAACTTTAAAACATTTTTTTTTCTAATCATACAAGTGTGTTGTCTCGCAGGATAAAACGTTTTAATTGATAATAATAGTTTTGTTAACTTTCCACTAAATAAGAAAACATTTGTAAAAGTTTTTCTGTTATATAAAGTATTGGATATAATTAAAATAGTTACAAGCCAACTCGTGCCTAAATGAGTTTTATCAGACAACTTATAAATCTAACTTACTTGATTTTTTTTGCAAAATATAGGATAACTCGGAAGTTTTCCAAACCTTTTCATTCGAGCTCTCCGAGTTTTAACTGTCATATAACCAGTTTAAATGACTTTTTCTTTAACTAAGTTCTTCTTCTATACAAAAAGTCAATATTTGTTGTTTGTGATTTAAGTTTTCAATATACAAGGTCGATAAACAACAATATATTATTTTTGATGCTTCATATATGTATTAGAATAGTTAGGGTGGTCTTTTTTCTTCAAAAAATTTCATGTTTTACAAACACAATAAAACAATAAAGTTAAAAAGCATTTCAAAATTATAAAAATTGGAGCTAATTAGGACCGTGAATAAGAAATAATCTGTAAACAAAACTGTACTTTAGCAGAAGGCATTTAATAAAGTCAGTTATAGGAAGTGGAGGTAAGAGAACCTTAAAAATTAAAACTAGTTTCAACTTAAATTTTTAAATAAGTTGCTGTGAAGATGTGAATATTTTTTTTATGAGTATGAAAGTATTTTAGGATGATTTTAGTGAGCATTGCCCTACTATTTATATGATATATAGTTGTCATGTTTAATATTACAATACTTACTTAACATTTAAAAAATATTTCAAACCTCCCTCACCTGTTTCAAATTAAAAAAAAAAATTTAGAGATAAGGACATAGAAAAAATAGTTATACTGAGTATTAAATTTAACTTTTAGCTGTTAAAATGTTGTCACGACAATAATAAAATTCAAAAGAGTTAGTATTGTTTGCAACTTTTGCGAGAAATATAAGGTAAATGTTTTTTGGCACCTTAAAAATTTATAATCATTGTAAAAACTGAATCAGGCTTGTTTGAAGTGTTTGTAAAACTAAATTAATTTCTTTCTATAAAATTAAGAGCTAGTATGTTCAAACTTTAAACCAGGTTTTGTTTAAAACCACGATTATATTTTCCGCAGGATAAAAAGTTTTAACTGAAAAAAAATTAAAATTAATTTAAATATTTTATTAAAAATTTTGGTTTCCACAAAATAAGAAAACTCTGGTAAAATTTATTTACGGTAGAAAAAATTGAGTATAATTAAGTTATTAACCAGCTTCTTATTTGATTTTTATAAGCAATTTTAAAATTAAATCTTATTGAATTTTATTTGTTGAAAATCAAGGAAAAATTTATTTTTTCTAGATCTTTCTCACTATACAAAGTATTTTTCTTTAATTAAAATTTTTCATATAAATATTAAATCATTCTGTATTTTTAATGATTTTATTTTAGTATTGCAGTTCGATTAACATAACTATTTACTAAGTTTTTGCTTTAAACTGCTTGAACTAATGATGAACAGATATATATTGAAGAGTTGCAACCCAAATAGATATAATAAAAAAAACTATAATTAGTTATAATATACAGATAAAGAATGTCTTACACTAAAGTAAAGTTTATTACAGCAAATAGAATTAAAAATAACTTAAAATGTAATGCACTTAAAAACTATTTATAATAGTAAAACAGTATGAAATGAGAAACTATTTGTAACTTAAAAAGTCCATTACTGTTTATAACAATAACTGATTAATTCTACTCATCTCTTATGTGATTAACAATATTTTTTACAGAAAACTATAAATCTATGATTTACAGAACTTAAATAGCTTATTTTTTTAAGCTACACTAAGATATGAAATATCAAAAATTACAGTATATCAAGTACAGTAATGAAATTGTTGCGGTATCCACTTTACGACACTGTTTTACGTACTTTCATTCATTACGCAATAAGTATTAAAAATGACTTCAAAAATTTTTAGAACAAAGAGATATTTTATCAAAGTAACTAAAAC
This sequence comes from Thalia democratica, assembly GCF_965202585.1. Classification (NCBI taxonomy): domain Eukaryota; kingdom Metazoa; phylum Chordata; class Thaliacea; order Salpida; family Salpidae; genus Thalia; species Thalia democratica. The sequence continues at coordinate 52,017,369 of NC_139170.1, read as the reverse complement.
ATTATCTTATAATGACTGATGAAAATATATCACAACAACTTTTTTGATAAAACCATGCTAAGGATATTTAATTTTTGTTTAACAAATATGTAAACAAGTATATTCATATATTAACTTTTCTGTAAAATGGTAAAAATCAGTGGTAAAACTGTAAGGTGCACAATTCCCGCTAAGTACGTTTATTCTTGGTTTAAAAAACTTACCTTACCAATATCCCAACTTAAGTTTTTGTTTTGCAGATAATTGATAATGTGTACATATGTTTATAAATGGTATACTAACATTTCTAACCCGCGGTCAATTCCAACCCACACGATTCCCTCCCGCTTAACTCCCACTCGGATCAAGTCCCACCCGAACAATTCCCTACCGATCAATTCCCTCACGTTCAAATCCCATCCAGGTAAATGAATTCTCATTCGAATCAATCCAGTTCATAAATGTTTCAAATAAAATAACTATCAACCTTTTTATATGTTATACGGTAAGTTCAGATCAATAGTTTTATGCATAAATTCTAATATGTTTAATTTTTGTACATGTAAAGCTCAGAAGAAAGATTGATTATAAGTTTTAGTCAAGTTCCATTCTTTTTAAGTTTAAAATTTCATATCAACTCATATACCAAAAAAGTTTTCTTTAATAACGTTTAACAATTAAATTTTTTTTTATAATAGCTTTTAATGAAAGAAATTAAAAATATAACAAATTTTTATTGTTTTCATTTTCAATAAGCTGTACCTAACTGCAGGGGCGTGTTTAGACTGGTTACCTGGTAGATATTAAGTTATAATATTTTTTAGGAGGTGTTTTAGGTAGATATAGTACACAATTAATTTAATAAGTTTAAAAGCTAATACTTAAAGAAAAAATTGAATAACAACTAAATAAGAACTTTTTCGAATAACAAATATTTTTTAAAAAACACCAAATTCTCTATAAAAAGCTATTCGCGCCGCAGGCATCAAATACTTAAAATTGTTGTTGAATTAAACTTAGAAAGTAATGTTTTAAACAAGAAATATGAAACATTAAGCTTAATAAAACAAAACGTTTTTAAAAACTGCACTAAAAAATTATGCCGAGCTATATTAATTTCTATAGTCGTTACAAAAGTAGAATTAATCGGACGTAAATTGGTAACCGTAGAATACTTTGTTATAAAAAATAATTCGGACACTAAAAAACTTGAATTTGCTTTAAACCTGATTTGGACTAAATTGTATTAGCCGTAAAAGCATTTTACAAAAGATAGGCCAATTTTCCTTGCCGGCCGTAATTACTTAAAAAAATTAAGTAATCAACGAACAAAAGTAATTTAGGTCTAGAGTTTAATAAAATGAGCATTAATATAATTTTCAAATTCTAATAATCTTATTAAAGAAAGCTATGTTATACAGTACTATATTATTTTGTTGTTTTAATTATTTACAAAAACTAAAATATATTTAAGTGTCAATATCAGTTGTTCCAACTCGTACAAAAAAAATTAACTGGACATAAATTAGTTACCGTGATAGAAAATGGTTCAGATACTAAAAACTTGATTATTATTTAAAACTGATCTGGATTAAACTTTAGTAACAATGATAGCATTTTACAAGTAACAGACCAACTTACTGTTGCTCGCAAGTCGTAATTATTTAACTTTCGTAGTTACCAACAAACAAAACTGACATTAAACTAAAAACATAATAAAATAAGCAACAGTAACAATTTTAGCTTAAATAAAAAAATTGTTTTTACCATACTAATTTCATATTTCAAATGATTTTTAAAAATACAAAGACTAAAATTTTAATGTGAGTTCCAAACGTTTTAAATTTTTAACTCGTACAAGAATAAATATAACCGGGTTTAATAATTAGGAATTATATGAATGGGAATTGACTCGGGTGAGAAATGATCGGGTATGATTTGACTTGGGTGGGATTTGATCGGGTGGGATTTGATTCGGGTGGGATTTGATTCGGGTTGGATTTGATCGGGTAGGATTTTATTCAGGTGGGAATTGTGCGGGTGGGATTTGATTTGGGTTGGAATTGATCGGGTGGGAATTGTGCGCGGGTTGGAACTGAACGGTTCCCGTTTATAAATAATTAGCCCTTCAGTCTGTAACTAGTTAAGTAATTAGCTTATTGAGCTACTCAATAACTAAGATAAGTTATTCTTTAGTACCTTACTAATGTCTTTTCTATAATAATTTTTTCAAAAAACTAAAACAAACTTTTTTTATATATAATAGAACTTGTTAGTTTTTAACTACTTCTGTAATAATTTTATGAGCTAATAAGTATTAAAAAACCTAACATGAGATATTTTTCAGCACTTTTAAAAGTTATAAAAAATAGCAACCCTCAAAAAATAATGTTGAAGACTCTTTGAAAACTAATCCTAACTGTAGAAGTTTTTTACATGATTTCATTATGAAGAAAAAATGATAAATAAATAAATAGATGGTTACCAAAATGGAAATTTATTTGAAAAAGCAAAAGCATATGCGAATACGATGTTGCAAATTAAAAAAAACTGTTAATCCTGCTTTTGTATACAAACTTGAGCTGTTAAAAACAAATTATACTGACTATGAACTTCTTGATAGCTCGATTAAAAACAATAATAGTTCAGGAAAGGAATACGCTAGATATAAAGAAGACATAAAGCAAAAACACTTTCGAACATATATAGAGTAGTACCAACTGACAAAAATTACAACAGAGACAAGCAGTTCTAATCGCTCTCAGACTCATTTGCTACATGGAACAAAAGCACCAAATGTAGAAGGAATCTTGAAGACAGGGCTTAATCCATCTCAAAAAGGAACTTTTGATCTAGGAGTTCATCTAACTAATAGTTTCAGTAATGAATATCAATACGGTAAGTGTTTTGCAACAAACAAAAACATGATTAGAAAGTTTAGATACTTTTTCGTTTTCGCTGTGGAAATTTCTGAGAAAGATGTTTTGAGAGATGGGCATAATTGAACAACTTCTCACCAAGACTAACTTACTTCTAAGCCATCAGTAAAAATTCGTGATTGGTCAGAAAAGAACGAAGAGGCAAATGAATTGCTTGATAGCCGAAACAGGATATCATGCAAGGTACTTTTCAAACTGTATTAGGCGAGAAGATAGTTTTGGCTGACCATAGTTTAGTAGTTCCCGCTTATTTAATTGAAATTGAAGAAAAAACAAATGTAGATGATATTGTTGAAGGAACTCTTTACTCCGGTTTAAAGTTCAAAAAGTTGAAGAAAGAAGATGTTCCCACATCAAGTCAGGAAACAAACAACGAAAACAATATACAAGATGATGTCTCACAGATTTCATTTTCAATGATAGCGGAAGAGTTGAAGAAGGAAATTAAATCACACTTTAATGCTAAACTTAGTAAAATAACTGGTGACTTAAGAAATAAAACTGATTCAATCTTAAAACAGCTCTCTTTTAAGTTTAACAGCATTTTTGAATTGGAGAAAGACAAAAAAAGGAAATTTAGTACAGAACTTCTGCAGAAAGAAAATGATGATTACAATTTTATTTTGCGTTCATTCAAAAATGAAAATATGTTGAAAATAAAACAATTGTACAGAATTAACCCTAATGACAAAAATGAAGTTGACAATTTAAAACAAAAATACCTGTACCTGAATGTAGTTAAAAGAGATCAAGTAAAAGATATTTTGAAAATCGGTTATCCCAAAGACCTCGAAAATTCAGATCCAGATATCTACTATAGTGCAGACTACAGTTTAGTTAAAGCTAGCACATCCATAGGTATGATAAACACAAACTCCAGTTTTTTTCAGGTTGACAACGAAGTTAAAAAGTTGCTTTTTGTGTTTGTGTCTGCCTGTGCAAAAGGAAGATACCAAAAGATCAATTTTAAAGATAGTAAAGTCATCAGAGATAGCAGGGGAAGTTTAGCCGCTGAAGGTTTGTTTTGTTGTAAAGACGACGGAAATATCATTGATGTCGTTGATTTAGTCCCAGCCTACTTAATTGTTTTTGAGTTGGATTGAAACATAAAGTACTTATCATTTGTTTGAGTAGGCACTTCTTAAGTTCTTAATTTAGTATTGTCTCCTGTTTTTTAAAAATAAAATTGCAAAACGTATACTGGTGTCTTTCTTATTAGAATTTTTAATATGTAAAATAAGCACAATTTTGAAGGGCATGTAAGCAACTAAACTTGTTTGTTTTCGAATACACTTTTTTATCATGTCGGAATTTAAAAAAATAAAAAATAGTTTTAAGTTAATTACACTTAAAACTTTTACTTTAGAATAAAACATAGTTTCCGAAAAGTTATAAATTAGCATCTAATAAAATCAAGAACTTTAAATAATCAAGTTGATTTAAAAGGTTTTGCCAATTTCAAATTTGTTAAGTTACAACAAAGTTTAATTAAACATTGAAAGAAAAACAAATAAATAATACAACCACTCAATTCATAAAAGTAAGTTGTTTTTAAATTTTATCTTAAAATAGAGGTGAACAAATAAAATATTTTATTCACGACCGGTCTCGGTGGCAAAAAATTGCGACCTCTTCAAGCAAAATAAAATATTAAACTGCAGCTGAAAATGTAAGTAGTTGATTTTTTTCCTGCACGCTATAAAACGTCCATGTTTCGCTACCGTACAACAGAGTACACAGTATCAGTTTACGTTAGCAATTTTTTTATCCTAAACTCTTGCTGTCACTTAAGAAAGAGTGTTAGAGGTTTAACTAATACGACTATTGAATTCTGTGTCCAACTATGTGTTTCACGCAACATTTTACCAAAGGTGTACAAAGTGTTTGAAAATATTTTTGATATGTTTGCCATTAATCTTGATTAATGCTAGAACATATGTTTCTAACTTAGTACTGTTATTAACACTTATTGTACGGCTAAGACTCGAACATTCATTGCTTTTGACGTGCATAGTCGAAAAAGCGACAACCAGTTTCGTATGAAGCTTAGCTTTTCCAGATAAATTGTCTTGCGTAAGACATTAAATGTATCCTAATGGTGTACGACTTGATGACCAAAATTTTTTTCGTACACCAGGCCCTTGGACCAAAACTTTAAGAGCGCTTTTTTTGTCATTCAATGAACTATTGTATTGACAGTTCATTATTAAAAATTGCATTATGTCGGTTAAAATTATGTCTAAAAGTAAAAATGTAAGGTTAATTTTTTTTATTTTGCTATCTCAGTCGAATTTTCACTTTTATATAGTTTTGACTTTTCGAGATTTGTTTGTTCTTTGTTTTTCAATTCAAACTTGTGTCTGAAGATCAATTACTTAACATATCTAGAATTTATAAATTTTCATTACATGACAATTCAATTCATTTTAAATGTTTATAAGTAATGTCTCAAAATGTAAAACATGTATATAAAAGTTATAAAGTGCTCATGTGAGCCTAATTCAGGAGTTCGCAAAATAAAAGTCTGCTGCCAGCGAATTATTTTTAGCTCAAAACACATTGGTTTTTATTTAATTATTTTTTTACTAACTGGGTAAAAATTTTCTGCGCGTTGGAACTGAGCGTGTCCCCTTTTTTATACAATGTGGCTCGCAAGCAAGTTTTTTCGAAAAAAAATAAACTGAGATTTATACAAGGCTGCCGATCCTTGTTCTAGCTAATAGATGATGGTATAAAACAATAATTAAAATATAATTTTCAAAACTACTATACTTTAAAGCTCATGTTAGCCATATCTCATAAAACATTAAAAAATTGCAAAAATTAAAAATGCTGTTGTAGGTAATTTTAAAAGTTAATAGAGACTAAAAAGTAGTTTAAAAACAATAGTTAATAAGTAAATTAATAAAAATACCAAAACTTATAGAATTTTAATACCCACCAACATTATAATAGAAACTTTATCCCTTGCCGTAACTGAAAGGAAACACTAACACAACTTATATCAATTTTAACTTTATAAAACCTCTAACACTTATTTGTGAACAACTTTATTGGATGCGTTAAAAAAAGAGTCTAACATTTCGTGGTTGTTGATTGAAAAAAAATAAATAAAAATTGTTATTGTTTAATAATGAATGCTTAGTTTTTGGCAAACTTTTGCTTGATTTATTGCATAAAATATTTAACTAGCTTCTTAAACTGATAACGCTCTGATTTTTTTTCTTTTAAAAGATAATATACTTTATTAAAAATTTTTTAGTATCATTAAAAAGACTAATTTTTGTTTTAACGGGTTTTTGACACAAATTTTTTATATAAAATGTTAAAGTGTTAAGTAAACCAAGCTAAGTTTATAGTACATAAAAAAAAAGTTATAATGATATTTAGGTTAGAGTGTAATGTAAAGTAAGTTTTTGTTTTTAATTTTGTAAAATCATTTCAGTTTTATAATGGTAAATTATAAAACAATAATAATATTTTAAGTAGAAAAAATCTCAAACAAATAGATTGGTTTTAATGTCTTGGTTGATAAAATAGAAATACTTTCATTTTATCACCAAATAATTTTTATTTGTAGTAAGATATAAGAAGTTTTACATAAATCACTATTGTTATATTATCATCACTTTTTTGGTTCTGTTTTACATAAAATCTTTTTAGCTTCATAAGATTGCTTTCTATTAAAATTTAATTTTTTTTTCAATTTTTACTAATTAATTTTTTGATTATATAAAATACTGGCAAAAGTCTAACAGAGCCTAAGCCTAACTTGCTCATGCCGAGAGATACGCTCAACGTAACATAAAGGCTTAAAGATTGCAGATTTTTTTGTTGTGACTGACGAGTTTCAATAAGAATGAAACCTGGGTCTACCGAAATTTTGTGGTTTTGTGATCGAATTGGTGTGATCAAAATTTTAAGCTAAATTGATTTTTGGAATCAAATATTATTATTTATGTTTTCAAGTATTTTCTTTGCTTACTTGCAACTTTTATCATAAGTGTTTGCTATAAGCCTTTTTGTGTATAATTTTCTTATCTCAGTGTTAGGATTAATTTTGTAATGCTATTGGCATTTTCGAAGTAAAAAGTGGCTTTCTTTCATTTCTATCAAATTATTTACCTCAAAAGAACTCGAACTACTCTCGAAAGGCTGGTTAGTCGTTTGCCGTAGTCACGTAAGTTTCTCGCGTTGAGTTGTGTTGTGCTAACAGCCGCCGTGATGTATTTATGATATGTCTTTTTATAGAGTTACGTGTTTCAGCTTGACGTTTTAGTCAAAGTCGTTTATTTTGTGTTGTGTTTTTTAGTACAGTTGTTGTATTTTGTCGTACTTTTATTTATTGTAAATACACCTTTTTGTTCTGAGATTCGATTTCTTTATACTAGTAGTTTAAGCATTTTAACAATCTTACTAATTTATTAGGCTAAGTTTAAATAATAGTATAAGTTTAATTTGCGTTTGATAAATCGACTTAGCTAAGTAACTTAGCTAAGTCAATTCTAAACATTAGCATGTGTAACCGTCACCGATATTGTTATTAGTGCTTTAAGTCAGTTAATTGCCAGGCCGCGTAAACATAAGTAACAGTTTCGTGTGACCGGTTCGAATTAATTTAATTCTATAAAATAAAGTTTTTCTTTTTAAAAAGAATTTTCTTCATTTTATATTAGTTTTATTTTAAAGTCAATTGTTTTAAACTTAAAGTAATAATTTTGCATTTAGAATCGAACAAGGACAAAACGTTTCTTTTTCATTGTCATTCGTGCAACGAACAATTTTTTTATGAACTAGTCTTTTTTACTTTAAACAATTTTTTTTTATCATAATATGGTTAGAATTAGTTATAAAAACCAGTTAGTTTCTATATACTTAGTTCTGGCAGTTTTTCAAACGAGTGTAGTGATAAGTTCACCGTTATAAAATGTTCTACAAAAATACCTAAATCTTGTTCTTTCATATACTTTATTTTAGCAGCTTCTTGCTAAATGATCACTTTTTAAAGCGTCTTCAACTATTCAGGTTGATAAGAAATTGTTATTTGATTTGTTAGAACTTATTTTTAAAAAATAAATCTTTTCAATTTAGTACAAGCAATACAAAACTAATTGTTTTATAATTTTGAACATAACCAAACCAATATATTTTTTGCATATCGTCAGGAGTTTTTACGAGCAAACAATAAGATACGAACTCAAGGTACATACTTAAAATATTACTAACAAAAGTAACATTTAGTATACATATGTTTGATTATTTTTATGTTTTTTGACTATGATCTTGAGTTTAATGATCGTTTTGTTTTTAAAAAACTTTTCCTAGTACTATAGGTAACTTATTCCATATTCGATTACATTAATAACACAAACTAAGGTTGCATATTAACATATTTAAAATAGACTTGCTTGTTTTCTTACAACGATTAAATCTAAAATGTTACGGAATTGAAAAAAATTGTGCAATATAAACGTAAGTTTATTATTTACTAGTATGTAGTAACATCTAAATGCAACAAAACACCTAGCACAAAATTTTAAAGCGTTAAGTTATATAAAAACTTATTAAAAGATAAAACAACTGTTTTAAAAACTGAATTTAGAAAAAACTAGACTGGTATTGAAATAATATTTTCCACTCCTTTTTTGACTTCTTTATCTTACTTATTTTCTCTGTTTTCTTAGCCAAAACTACTAAAATTTCAAGCATAAAATATAATATCAAGCTGGACCAATGCAAACAGTCTGTACTCTGCTTTTTATTATTGCCCAATTAATCAGTTCTTGAATCAATAAATATTTGTTCTAACATCAGCGTTTGATATAAAATACACTATGCACTCACTTAAGTTGTAAGTTTAATGTATTTATTATACTTGATTACTTATCGTTTAAGTGTCTAAGAAAGATATGTTTTTAAAAAATACAAGACTAAGTTTTACTGCTTGCAAAAGAAATTTATGATGAAAGTGTGAAAAAAATGTATGAATAAACGTTTAAGATTTTTTACTATTTCTAGGATATTCTAAAAGTATTACATCAAAAAAAATACCGCAAAAGGTACCATTACAAACAAAATCAAAACAAGTAAGCGAGCTTTAAGAATAAAATATTTGGGAAGTCTGTAAAAAGAAAACCATAGAATTTAACGGAAAAGTTTAAGTATATAATCTTTTGTGTGCTTTCAGTAGTATGCTTAACATAATTATAATGCGCTACTGAAACTATTATAGCTTTATAGTAGTACTATAAAATTATAATGCTATATTATGTAGGTTAGTTATTTGTAGCGTGAGTTGACAAATTACAATACTTTTTTGTTCATGTTTGAAGTAAAATTATAGCGTGATAAAAGCTTTAAAATTGCAAATAACGATTTAAAAAATTTAAACGTGTAGTTAGATATAGTTCGTAAAATTGCAGCTTAAATACCAAAATTAGCAAGTGTTAGAAAAGTCTGTAGTTTTTTAGAAAAATATAACAATAAATTTTTAAGATACATTTTTAAGATATTTCTAGGATATTTTAAACATAAACAGAAAAAAATACTGCAAAAGGCCCCTTTGAAAACAAAATCAAAACAAGTAAGCGAACTTTAACAATAAAAAATTTGGACAGTCTGTAAAAACAAAACCACAGAACTTTAAGTACTCTAACGGAAAAGTTTCTAGTATATAATCTTTTGTGTGCTTTCAGTAGTATGCTTAACATAATTATAATGGTATATTATGTAGTCTACTTAATTGTAGCGTGAGTTGACAATTTAAAATATTTTTTTGCTCATGTTTAAAGTAAAATTATAGCACAATAACAACTTTATATTTGCAAACAAAAAACGTTTTTAAAAACTTAAGAAACGTGTAGTCAGAAATATTTTGTAAAGTTTCAGTTTAAATACCAAACTTAGCAAGTTTTAGAAAAGTCTGTAGGAAATCAATAAGATAAAAATAAAAGTAAGCTGCTAATCAAACCAAACGACAAAAAAAAAATTTTGCTTTAAAAACATAAGCTTTAGAGAATTTGTTACAAATTTAGTACAAAAAATTTGTGTAAAACTGGGATCTTACATTAAATTAAAGGGAAAAAAACAGGAGGATTGGTATTTTATGTAATATTAAAAATTAGAATTATGCTTGCAAACTTTAAAACATCACTTAAATCCTGATCTGATTCAATAAGTGTATGCAAATATACTTTCTAATGTGATCAGAAATTATAATTGTAACTTAGTAACTTCTTTTATGTTTAATGTGGTTTAATCTTTAAGCCATTTCCATCCAAAGTATAATTTTTTTATTGAATGATTAGTTTGTCATATATGTTTCAAAACAACCAAGGTATGAGTAAATTTTAAAAATCGAACAAACACTAATTAAAGTGAAAAAAGTTCTAAAATACAAACTTTAAGTAACCAATCATCATGTTTAGAGCTAGAATTTATTAAATAAGATTATATTATCAGCATAAGTTAGTTGTCGATTGTGTTTGTAAAAAATATTTCTGATTAAATTTGTCTAGTGCATGAAAGGCATTTAATTGTAGAGAAGTTCTTTGTTACTAACTGCCTACAGTAAGTATAACTCTCTCAATAGTCCAATTCTCAGTTTTACAAAAATTCTTAGTTTTACAAAAGCAGAGCGTTTCGCAAAAGTCTGCATCGAACAAGTCCGGCACCTTACGTAAAATCACTATTTAAAGTCACAAAAAATATATCAACAGTAGCAAATGTTTAAAAAACGATCGAGTTAAAGTTCTGTTTTCAATAAATTAAGTTTATTATTTTTTAATTATTCAAGTAATCGTTTTTTCTATGTGATACTAATAAGTAGGGTAGGGTATCTATAGTTGAGAAAGTTTTTAAAACTAACAATTAAAAAAAAACTAGACAAACATTAATTACTTTTACAACTATTTTTTCTATCTGAACAATAACGGTAAAAATTTGAAAAGTTTAACTTTAAATTAAGTTATAATTCATTTTTGAGTCTTACTAAACATTTAGTCGCTTTTATAATATTGAAAGCAACTGATTACTTTTTACTTCAGCATTTAAGCTCAAATGTTAACAGTCCATCAATTTGTATAATACTTTTATAATTACATAATCAGCATAGCCTTTTTCCTTTAAAGAGTTGTAAATCAGATAGAAATGATATAAAAAATTAAGTGTTGAATAAATTATAATCAATTAGAAATGATTAGGGTCTTCAATCAAAAATATGCTGTATACCAATATTTCATTTAAAGGCATTTAATCAAGTCAATTATAGATTATAAATCTAGCCAGGAGTAACACTTGCATTTGCTTATGATGTTTTTAAACATTAGTACTCAGCTAACAATTTTTTATTAATATTTTGATACTTAACAATATAATAAAAATAATTGAGATGAAAGTTCAAAGATTTGCAACTTTAAAAGATAAAAAATTCAGATTAGCACGTTTAACTACAAATTTTGTACAAATAAAACTTAACATTAGCAGAAGACATTTAATTAGTTCAGTTACAGTAAAGAGAATGAAAATCAATTTCGTGTTTCGAAACCTTATGTTTTTTTCTTAGTAATTTGAATAGATTAACTATAAAATTATTAATTCTAGTATAACAGTCTGTAACTAAGAATATGTCTATAACATAAGAAGTATATAACATTTTGAAACAAAATTAAAATTCTCGTGTATTTAACAATTCTTTCAACTAAATACTTGAGATAATTTTACGTTGTAAAGCTTTTTTGCCCATGCTTAAGATATGGAGCATAAAAATTAAATTTACAATCTACCAAATACAGTAGAGAAATTGATAAGGTGCGCACTTGAAGGGCTACCTAATTACATAAAATATTGAAAATTTAACAGTTGAGAAAGTACGGACTTTAAGAGAGTCAAGGCCAATAATGACGAATAAAAATTTAACTTTTTTAAAATTATGCTAAGTGTGTTCAAACTGTTATATCTGTACGTAGATATTAGCTACTTATAAGCGTGAAAAGGTTAAAATTAGTATCAAAAATGAAAAAATACAATTTACGCAAATTACGGTCTATATTCTTTGTTAAAAATGCTTACCTTATCAATGTCCCAACTTTACTTTATTTAGACAAAAAGTTCAGAAAGTATATTTTATATAAACAATAAAACCTGTCAGTATGTTAATTTTTTTTAAATTAACTTTTTAAGCTAATTAAAACTAACATGAATTATTTTCTAGTAATTCTAAAGTTATATAAAACAAAAAATGGAATCTGCAAAGAATAATGTTGAAGAATTTTTGAAAAGTAGTCCTGACTGTAGAAAATTTTTACACGATTTCATTGAAAATGAAGAAGATATGATTAATAAAGAAATGGGTGATTACCAAGTTGAAAATACATTTGAAAAAGCAAAAGCATTATGCGAATATGATGTTGCAAGTTTCAAAAATTCTGTTCTTCCTGGTTTTAAATACAAACTTGAGCTGTTGAAAACCGATGATCCAGACTATGAACTTCTTGAAACCTCAATTGAAATTAACGATAGTTTAGAAAAAAATTACTTTAGATATTTAGTAGACTTAAAGCAAAATGCTAAAGAATTGAAAATATATAGAGTAGTGCCAACTAACAAAATTACAACAGAGTCCAATAGTCGCTCTCAGACTCTTTTGCTACACGGAACAAAAGCACCAAGTGTAGAAGGAATCTTGAAGACAGGATTTAATCCATCTCGAAAAGGATCCTATGGTCCAGGTGTTTATCTAACCAACAAATTTGGTTATGCATATAGTTTTGGTAAAAGTTTTGCAACAAACGAAAAAATCATTAGAAAGTTTAGATACTTGTTTGTTAACGCTGTGGAAATATCTAAGCAACATTTGTTTAGAGGTGGTCATTCTAAACTAATTTCTTATCAAGACTACCTTAGTTCTAAGCCATCGGTACAAATTTTTGATGTAACACGAAAGAACAAAGAGACTGCACGTGATTTATTTGATAGCCTAAACAGGAAAATCACGCAAGGTACTTTTCAAATTTTGTTAGGCGAGAAGATAGTTTTAGCTCACCATAGTTTAGTAGTTCCTGCTTATTTAATTGAAATTGAAGAAAAAACAAACGTAGATGATATTGTTGAAGGAACTCTTTACTCCGGTTTAAAGTTGAAAAAGTTTAAAAAAGAAGATGTTCCCACATCAAGTCAGGAAACAAACAACGAAAACAATATACAAGATGATGTCTCACAGATTTCATTTAAAATGATAGCGGAAGAGTTGAAGAAGGAAATTAAATCACACTTTAATGCTAAACTTAGTAAAATAACTGGTGACTTAAGAAATAAAACTGATTCAATCTTGAAACAGCTCTCTTTTAAGTTTAACAGCATTTTTGAATTGGAGAACGACAAAAAAAGGAAATTTAGTACAGAACTTCTGCAGAAAGATAATGATGATTACAAGTTTATTTTGCGTTCATTCAAAAATGAAAATATGTTGAAAATAAAACAATTGTACAGAATTAACCCTAATGACGAAAATGAAGTTGACAATTTAAAACAAAAATACCTCTACCTGAATGAAGTTGAAAGAGATAAAGTAAAAGATATTTTGAAAAGCGGTTATTCCAAAGACCCCGAAGATTCAGATCCAGACATCTGCTATAGTAGAGACTACAGTTTATTTATATCTGGCACTTCCTTAGGTATGATAAACACAAAATCCAGTTATTTTCAGGTTGACAACGCGGTTAAAAAGTTGCTTCTCGTGTTTGTGTCTGCTTGTGCAGAAGGACGGCACCAAAAGATCAATTTTAAAGATAGCAAAGTCATCAGAGATAGCAGGGGAAGTTTAGCCACTGAAGGTTTGTTTTGGTGTAAAGACGACAGAAATATCATTAATGTTGTTGATTTAATCCCAGCCTACTTGATTGTTTTTGAGTTGGAGTGAAACATAAAGTACTCATCTTCTGCTTGAGTAGGCACTTCTTAAGTTCTTAACTTAGTATTGTCTCCTGTTTTTTATAAATAAAATTGCAAAACGTATACTGGTGTCTTTTTTTTTTAGAACTTTTATTATTTAAAATAAGCACAATTTTTAAGGGCATGTAAGCAACTAAACTTGTTTGTTTTCGAATACATTTTTTTATCATGTAGGAATTTTAAAGTATAAAAATTAGTTTTAAGTTAATTTCACTTGAAACTTTTACTTTAGAACAAAACATAGTTTCCGAAAAGTTATAAATTAGCATCTAATAAAACCCAGAACTTCAAATAGTCAAGTTGATGTAAAAGGTTTTTCTAGTTTCTTAAATTGTTAAGTTCCATTATAGTTTAATTAAACATTGAAAGAAAAAACAAATAAATAACAATACAACCACTCAATTCATAAAAGTAACTTTTTTTAAAAGTTTTATCTTTAAATATAGGTTTGCAAATTAAATATTTTATTCACGACCGTTCTCGGTGGCAAAAAATTGCGACCTCTTCAAGTAAAATAAAACATTAAAATGCAGCTGGAAATGTAAGGAGTTGATTTTTTTCTCCTGCACGCTATAAAACGTTCATGTTTCGCTACCGTACAGCAGAGTACACAGTATCAGTGTACGTCAGCTTTAATGCGAATGCTTAACTTTTATTATGCTAAACTCTTGCTGTCACTTAAGAAAGAGTGTTCGAGGTTAAACTAATACGACTATTGAGTTCTGTGTCCAACGATGTGTTTGACGCAACATTTGACCAAAGGTGTGCAAAGTGTTTTAAGATACTTTTGATATGTTTGCCATTAATCTTGATTAATGGTAGAACATATGTTTCTTACATAGTACTTAAGTTTTTTTAACATTTATTGTACGACTAAAACTCGAGCATTCTTTGCTCTCTGACGAGCTATGTTGAAAAGGCGACAATCAGTTTTGTATGAAGCTTAGCTTTTCCAGATAAATTGTCCAGTGTAAGACATTAAAAGGTATCTTATGGTGTACGACTCGATGACCAAGTTGTTTTTTCATACACTTGGACCAAAACTTTAAGAGCGCTTTTTTTGACGATCAATGAACTATTGTATTGACAGTTCATTATTAAAACTTGCATTATGACGGTTAAAATTATGTCTACTAGTAAAAATGTAAGGTTCATTTTTGCTATTTTGCTATCTCAGTCGAACTTGCACTTTTAGATAGTTTTAACTTATCGAGATTCGTTTGTTCCTAATTTTACAATTCAAATTTGTATGTGAAGACCTACAACTTAACATATTTAATGTTAAAAGGCGTTAAATCTTGGAAATCCTGATAAGCTAAGTTTATCGGAATATATACCACAGATGTTTTTGTTTTAAAACTTTAATCCGACTAACGGCGTTTCACTGTTAAGAACAGATCTACGGAGCCTCAAAAAAGCTCTAAGAATTTTATTTTGAGACTCCGTAGATCTGTTCTCAAATTTATTTGAGAGCAGTGAAACGCCGTTAGTCGGAATAAAGTTTTGACACAAAAACATCTGTGGTATTTAAAGTTTATAAATTTTAGGTACATGAAAATTCAATTTATTTAAAAAATGTTTCAGGGGTAATGTCTCAAAATGTAAAACATTTATATAAAAGTTATAAAATGCTCATGTAAGCTTAATTCAGGGGTTCGCAAGCTGCTGCTCTCAAAATAAAAATCTGCAGCCCGTGAAGTTCTTTTTAGCTAAAAATATATTGTTTTAGAAAAAAATGTTATAAAATTTTTTTGGTAAAAGTATACAATTATGCTCTTAATTTAATAATTTATAATTACTAGTGCTCTACAGTTGCATTTTTTACTCAATTTTTTGATTGAAAGTCATATTTTTATGTTGATTGCCTAAAATTTTTTGAAAACTTTGCCTTCGGAAGACCTTTTTATGGTTTACTCACAACTCCCACCTAAAACTTTCTATCTATTTGCTTCGTATTTTATTTCTACTATTAATCTTACCCCTAAACCTCTTTTTCTCAACACTTTGGTTATTTTGTACTAATATGGTTGAAATTTTCTGCGCGTTGGAACTGAGCGTGTCCCCTTTATTATACAATGTGGCTCGCGACCAAGTTTTTTCGAAAAAAAATAAACTGAGATTTATACAAGGCTGCCGATGCCTGTTTTAATGATAGATACAAATAATAGAACATAAAATAGAACAAAACAGTAAATGAAATATAAATTTTTAAAGCTACTATATTTCAAAGCTTATGTTAGCCATATCTCAAAAGATATTAAAATATTAGCAAAAATAATAAATGCTATTGTAGGTAATCAAAAATGTTGCTAGAGAATAAGAAGTAGTTTGAAAACATGGTTTTTAAGTAAATTAATAAAAATACTAAATGTCATAGCACTTTAATACTGTTGCACCAAGCAACATTACAGTGGAAAACTAAATCCTTTGACATGATTGAAAGCAAACACTAACTCAAATAACATCAATTTTAACTAAATTAAATCCCTAACACTTTTTTATAAACAATTTTATCGAACGCGTGAAAAGAAGAGTTTAGAATTTCGTAGTTGTTAATTGAATAAAAAAATAAAAAATGTTATAGTTTAATAATAAATGCTCAGTTATTGGCAAACTTTTGATTGATTTATTGCATAAAATAATTAAGTAGGTTGTTAAATTGATAAAGTTCAGATTTTTTCTTTAAATAGATAATTTTTTTTTTCTGGTATCATTAAAAAAAATAATTTTGGTTAAATCAGGTTTTGAGATAATTTTTTATATATAAAAAGTTAAAGTGATGGACTTTAACTAGCATTTAACTACTTAATCAAGCTAAATTTATTGTATATAAAAAGAAGTTGTAATGGTTTTTAGGCAAGAATGAACTTTTTTAATCTGTAAAATGATTTCAGTTTATAATGGTAAAGTATAAAACGTGATTATATTTTAGATAAAAAAAATTTTACACAAAAAGATTGGTTTTAAACTTCTTAATTGGTAGAAAAGAGATACTTTCTTTTTATCCCCAAACATTTTTGATTTTTGGTAAGATATAGCAAGTTTTACAAAACTTGCTATTGTTATAATGTTTTCACTTTTTTGCTTCTGTTTTACCTGAAATCTTTTTAGCTTCATAAGGTTGTATTCTATCAAAATTTATTATCTTTTTCGATTTTCAAAATAATATTTGTTTCTATTTTAACTAAAAAATTTTTTGATAATATAAAATACTGGCAAAAGTCTAAGAAAGTCTAGTCCTAGACTTGCTCATAATAAGAGATGCGCTCAAGCTTACATAAAGGCTTAAATCAAAACCTGAGTCTACCGAAAGCTTGTGGTCTGATGATCGAATTGGTGTGATCAAAATTTTATGCTAAATTTGTTTTTACGAGTCATATATAACTATTTATATTTTCAAGTATTTTATTTGCTTTTTGCAACTTTTATCACAAGTGTTAGCTATAAGCCTTTTAGTGTATAATTTTTTTATCTCAGCATTAGGATTAATTTTGTAACACTATTGGCATTTTCGCAGTCGAAAGTGGCTTTTTTTCTTTTCTATCAAGTTATTTACCTAAAAAGAGCTCGAGCTCGAATGGCTGGTTAGTCGTTTGTTGTAGTCCTTTAGTTGTTTTGAGTTGTGTTGCGCTAATAGCCGCCGTGATGTATTTATGATATGTCTTTTTATAGAGTTACGTATTTTAGCGTGACTTTTTAGTCAAAGTCGTTCATTTTGCGTTGTGTTTTTTAGTATAGTTGTTGTATTTTGTCGTATTTTTATTCATTGTAAATACACCTTTTTGTTCTGAGATTGATTTCTTTATACTAGTAGTTTAAGCATTCTAAAAATCTTACTACTTTATTAGGCTAAGTTTAAATGAAAGTATAAGTTTAATTTGAATTTGATAAATCAATTTAGCGAAGTAACTTAGCGAAGTCAATTCTAAACATTAGCTTGTGAAACCGTCAACGATATTGTTATTAGTGCTTTAAGTCAGTTAATTGCCAGGCCGCGTAAATATAAGTATTAGTTAATTAGTTATTAGTTATTAGTTTCGTGTGACCGGTTCGAATTAATTTAATTCTATAAAATAAAATTTTTCTTTTCAAAAAGAATTTTCTTCATTTTATATTAGTTTTATTTTACAGTCAATTGTTTTAAACTTAAAGTGATAATGCTGCATTTAGAATCGAACGGAGAAAAAACGTTTCTTTTCTCATTATAATTCGTGCAATGAACAATTTTTTTATAAACTAGTCTAAATTTTTTTTTAAACATTTTTTTCATCATAAAATTGTTAGAATTAGTTACAAAAACCAGTTAGTTTCTATATACTTAGTTCTGGCATTTTTTCAAACGAGTGTAGTGATAAGTTCACCGTTATAAAATGTTCTACAGAAATACCTAAGACCTGTAATTTTATATACTTTCCTTAAGCATCTTTTTGCTAATTAATCACCTTTCAAAGTGTCTTCAACTATTCAGGTTGATAAGAAATTGTTATTAGATTTGTTAGAACTTATTTTATTAAAAATAAATCATTTCAGTTTAGTACAAACAATACAAAACTAAATACTTTATACTTTCATTCTTTACAAAACCAATATATTTGTTTGTCTATCGTCAGGGGTTTTTAAAAGCAAACAATAAGTTACGAACTCAAGATACATACTCAAAATATTACTTACAAAAGTAACATTTAGTGTATATTGTATATACACTTGATTATCTTTGTGTTTTTAAATATGATCTTGAGTTTATGATCGTTTTGTTTTTAAAGAATTGGTTTTAGTACTGTAAGTAACTTATTTCATGTTCGATTGAATTAATAACACAAACTAAGGTTACATATTAACAAAATAAATATAGACTTGCATGTTTATTTACAACGATTAAATCTAAAATGTTACGGTAATGAAAACAATTGTGCAATATACACGTAAAATTTATTATTTTCTAGTAGTAACATCGAAATGCAACACAACACCTAGCACATAGTTTCAACGCCTTAACTTATATAAGAACTTATTAAAAAGTAAAACAACTATTTTAAAAACTCAATTTAGAAAAAACTAGACTGGTATTGAAATAATATTTTCCACTCCCTTTTTGAGTTCTTTATCTTACTCATTTTATTTTCTCTGTTTTCTTAGCAAAAAATACTGAAATGCTGCACAAAATATAGTCTTAAGCAGGACAAACGCAAAATTCTGTGTTCTGATTTATATTATTACCCAATTAATCAGGCCTTGAATCAACAAATATTTGTTCTTACATCTATATTTGATATACAATAAAAGACACTATGCACTCTATTTAGTTGTAATTTCAATGTTTTTTTTTTTGATTATTTTTCGTTTTAGTGTTTAAGAAAGAAATGTTTTTTAAAACTACAAGATTAAGTTTTACTGCGTGCGAAAGAAACTTCTGATGAAGGTGTAAGAAAAATTTAAGAATAAACGTTTAAGATTTTTTTTACTATTTCAAGGATATTTTAAAAGTACCACATCGAAAATAAATAACGCAAAAGGTCCCATTGAAAATCATGATAAACAAAATCAAAACAAGTAAGCAAACTTAAATAATGAAACATTTGGACATTCTGTAAAAATAAAACCACCGAACTTTAAATACTCTAGCGGATAGTTTTAATATGTAATTTGTTGTGAGCTTTCAACAGTATGCTTAAAAAAATCATAATGCTATATTATTTAGGTTATTAGTTGTAGCGTGAATTGAAAAATTACTTTTTTTTTGTTCATGTTTGAACTTAAAATGTAGCATAATAACAACTTTATATTTGCAAACAAAAAAAACATCGTTTTTAAAAACTTAAACGTGTAGTCAAAAATATTTTGTGAAATTTGGGCTTAAATACCATACTTAGCAAGTTTGAGAAAAGTCTGTAGGGAATCAATAAGACAAAAGTAAGCTGCTTATCGAACCAAACGACGAGGAAACTACTTTTGCTTTTAAAACAAAAGCGTTTGAGACAGAAACAACAGGTAATTAGAAAAATTTTAACTATCTAAAAGTAAAAAAAAATCATAAAACAAAAAATATCAATCTTTATTTATGTAATATTTATTTATTTAATTTTTTTTATGCTTTTATTTTTTATGTAATCAAACACTCAAATGAACATAACTCACGTTGCTTAGATACAATCTCTACTAAATATAATCATAATTATAAATTAATGCAATAAGCTAAATACTGTTTAAACGCCTCTAGCATAAGAATTAAATTGATATTATAATTGCTTGTTTCAACATATTATTCTTAATTTAAAGTAATGTTTAACGATTGAGTAGTTGCTTTTAAGATAACCCGTTCATAGTATTTATAGGTGGTTGTAAAACCGTCAACTATATTGATTGTCTGACTCTAAATGAGTGAAAAATAATTTCTCTGTTAAAGTATTTGTTAAAATATTTTACTATCATTTATGTTAATTCTTTTTTAATCTAAAAAAAACCGTCTAAATTCCGAACTTATACATCTATATCTATTTTACTCTTTAGAAATTATTTAGATTAAGAATATATGTATCTAAATCACTAACAAGATATTAATTAATTTAAACTTTCTTTATTTTTCAGGTATTCACAAATTCCATAATATTAATTTTAAGGCAACCTCGTAGTAACAATATTGTTTCATAATAAGTAGATTTTTTTGGTTAAATAGATATTTCTACTAGGCAATAATTAAAAAGTTATCAAAAATTCTTATGCTTATTTTTTATGTAATCTATCACTCACATAAACATAAAATATGTTGCTTAGAAATATTCTCTATCAAATATTAAAGTAATTGCTAAATGATGCAATAAGCTAGATACTGCTTTAACGCCTCTAGCGTAAGAATTTTATTGAAATTTAAATTGCTTGTTTTAAGATAATTTTCTTAATTTAAAGTTATACTTTAGAATTGAGTAGTTATTTTTTAGTTAACCCGTTTTTAGTATTTATAGATGGTTGTAAAACCGTCAACTATATTTATTGTCTGACTCTAAATGATTGAAAAACATCTTCTCTACTAAAATATTTGTTGTTTTAATTTCGATTGGTATACTTAATTTTAGTTACAGCCTTTTCTCTATATTTATGGTATTAAACAGTTCATAGTTTTAGTTAGTTCGCTTAAACATGCAACTTTTTATAATAAACATACTAAAACTTGGTCGGATTTTAAATTTCCTCTTATAAATATGAAATTATATTTTAAAAATCTACATAGTATATATTTCTATAACTACTAACATCTATTATCACAGATGTTAATTCTTTATTATTCTAAAAAACTGTCTAAGTTCCAAACACATATACCTATACACTTTTACTCTTTAGAAGTTATTTCGATTAAGAATATATGTATATGAATCACTAACAGTATATTAATTAATTGAAACTTCATTTGTTTTCCAGGGAATCACAAGTTCCATAATATTAATTTTAAGGCAACCTCTTAGTCATAATATTGTTTATATAAGAAATAGATTTTTTTGGTTTAAAAATTTTACATCGAGAAACCTTTATACTTTGTTATTTAGCGGAATTTTATTATAATAGATATTTGTACTAGAAAATAACTAAAATATTATCAAAAAATTTATGCTTATATTTTATGTAATCAATCACTCTAATGAACATAACACATGTTGCTTAGACATATTCTCTACTGAATATAACAGTAATTGTAAATTATTACAATATGCTAAATACTGTTTAAACGCCTCTAGCGTAAAAATTTAATTGAAATGAAAATTGCTTCTTTCAACATATTATTCTTAATTTAGAGCTATATTTTACATTTGAGTAGTTATTTTTTAGTTAACCCGTTCTTAGTATTTATAGGTGGTTGTAAAACCGTCAACTATTATTATTGTCTGATTTTGAATGATTGAAAAACATCTTCTCTACTAAAATATTTGTTATCTTAAGTTCTATTGGTATACTTACTTTTAGTTACAGCCTTTCTCTAACTTAATGGTATTAAACAGTTCTTAGTTTCAGTTAGTTCGCTTATATATGCAACTTTTAATAATAAACATACTTAAACTTGTTAAAATATAAAATTATTCTCATAATTATGAAGTTATGTTTAAAAAAATCTAAATAGTACATATTTTTATAACTACTAACATCTATTATCATAGATATTATTTTTTTATGATTCTAAAATACCGTCTAAATTCCGAACATATATACATATATCTATTTTACACTTTAGAAGTTATTTAGATTAAGAATATATGTATTTTAATCACTAACAGTATTTTAATTAATTAAAATTTTCTTTGTTTTCCAGGAAATCACAAATTTCATAATATTAATTTCAAGGCAACCTTATAGTCACAATATTGTTTCTATAAGAAGTAGATTTTTTAGATTAAAAATTTAACATCAAGAAACCTTTATACTTTGTTATTTAGCAGAAAATTAATTAAAATAGATATTTGTACTAGGAAATATTTAAACAATTATCAAAATTTTTATAGTTTTTTTTTATTTAATAAATCATTTAAACGAACATAACAAACGTTGCTTAGATATATTTTCTACTAAATATAACAGTAATTGTAAATTAATGCAATAATATAAATACTGATTCAACGCCTCTAGCGTAAGAATTTGATTAAAATTAAAATTGCTTGTTTCAACATATTTTTCTTAATTTAAAGTTATATTTTACGATTGAGCAGTTTTTTTTACTTAAACCGTTCTTAGTATTTATAGGCGGTTGTTAAACCGTCAACTATGATTATTTTCTGACTTTGAATGATTGAAAAACGTGTTTTCTGCTAAAATATTTGTTTTTTTTAGTTCTATTGGTATATTTACTTTTAGTTACAGCCTTTTCTCTAACTTTATGATATTAAACAGTTCTTAGTTTTAGTTAGTTCGCTTATATATGCAACTTTTAATAATAAACATACTAAAACTTGTTGAAATATAAAATTATTCTCATAATTATGAAGTTATGTTTAAAAGATCTAAATAGTAAATATTTTTATAACTACTAACATCTATTATCATAGATATTAATTTTTTATGATTCTAAAAAACCGTCTAAATTCCGAACATATATACCTATATCTATTTTACACTTTAGCAGTTATTTAGATTAAGAATATATGTATTTAAATCACTAACAGTATTTTAATTAATTACAACTTTCTTTGTTTTCCAGGGAATAACAAATTTCATAATATTATTTTCAAGGCTACCTTATAGTCACAATATTGTTTCTATAAGAAGTAGATTTTTTTGGTTTAAAAAATTTACATCAAGAAACCTTTATACTTTGTTATTTAGCAGAAACTTAATTAAAAAATATATTTGTACTAGAAAATATTTAAACAATTATCAAAATTTTTTACGGTTTTTTTTATTTAATAAATCATTTAAACGAACATAACGCAGGTTGCTTAGATCTATTTTCTACTAAATATAACAGTAATTGTAAATTAATGCAATAATATAAATACTGATTCAACGCCTCTAGCGTAAGAATTTAATTAAAATTAAAATTGCTTGTTTCAACATATTATTCTTAATTTAAAGTTATATTTTACAATTGAGTAGTTTTTTTTACTTAACCCGTTCTTAGTATTTATAGGCGGTTGTATAACCGTCAACTATGATTATTTTCTGACTCTGAATGATTGAAAAACGTGTTTTCTGCTAAAATATTTGTTGTTTTTAGTTCTATTGGTATATTTACTTTTAGTTACAGCCTTTTCTCTAACTTTATGGTATTAAACAGTTCTTAGTTTTAGTTAGTTCGCTTATATATGCAACTTTTTATAATAAACATACTAAAACTTGTTAAAATTTAAAATTATTCTCATAATTATGAAATTATGTTTAAAATACTCTAAATAGGACATATCTTTAAAACTACTAACGTCTCTTATCATAGATATTAAATTTTTCAGACTCTAAAAAACTGTCTAAATTCCGAACATATATGCCTATATCTATTTTATACTTAAGAAGTTATTTAGATTAAGAATATAAGTATTTAAATCACTAAGAGTATTTTAATTAATTAAAACTTTCTTTGTTTTCCAGGGAATCACTAATTTCATAATATTAATTTCAAGGCAACCTTATAGTCACAATATTGTTTTTATAAGCAGTAGTTTTCTTGGTTTAAAAATTTTACATCAAGAAACCTTTATACTTTGTAAATTAGCAGAAACTTAATTATAATAGATATTTGTACTAGGAAATATTTAAACAATTATCAAAATTTTTTATGGTTTTTTTTCTTTAATAAATCATTTAAACGAACATAACAAACGTTGCTTAAATATATTTTCTACTAAATATAACAGTAATTGTAATTTAATGCAATAATATAAATGCTGATTCAACGCCTCTAGCGTATGAATTTAATTAAAATTAAAATTGCTTGTTTCAACATATTATTCTTAATTTAAAGTTATATTTCACAATTGAGTAGTTTTTTTACTTAACCCGTTCTTAGTATTTATAGGCGGTTGTAAAACCGTCAACTTTATTTATTTTCTGACTCTGAATGATTGAAAAATGTCTTTTCTGCTAAAAAATTTGTTGTTTAAAGTTCTATTGGTATACTTACTTTTAGTTACAGCCTTTTTTCTAACTTTATGGTATTAAACAGTTCTTAGTTTTAGTTAGTTCGCTTATATATGCAACTTTTAATAATAAACATACTAAAACTTGTTAAAATGTAAAAATATTCTCATAATTATGAAGTTCTGTTTAAAAAAGTCTAAATAGAACATATTTTTTTAACTACTAACATCTATTATCATAGATATTATATTTTTTATGATTCTGAAAAACCGTCTAAATTCCGAACATATATACCTATATCTATTTTATACTTTAGAAGTTATTTAGACTAAGAATATATGTATTTAAATCACTAACAGTATTTAAATTAATTAAAACTTTCTTTGTTTTCCAAGGAATCACAAATTTCATAATATCAATTTCAAGGCAACCTTATAGTCACAATATTGTTTCTATAAGAAGTAGATTTTTTTAGTTTAAAAATTTAACATCAACAAACCTTTATATTTGTTATTTAGCAAAAACTTAATTAAAATAGATATTTGTACTAGGAAATATTTAAACAATTATCAAAATATTTTATGGTTTTTTTTTATTTAATAAATCATTTAAACAAACATAACACACGTTACTTAGATATATTTTCTACTAAATATAACAGTAATTGTAAATTAATGCAATAATATAAATACTGATTCAACGCCTCTAGCGGAAGAATTTAATTGAAATTAAAATTGCTTGTTTCAACATATTATTCTTAATTTAAAGTTATATTTCAGAATTGAGTAGGTTTTTTTTACTTAACCCGTTCTTAGTATTCATAGGCGGTTGTAAAACCGTCAACTATTTTTATTTTCTGACTCTAAATGATTGAAAAACGTGTTTTCTGCTAAAATATTTGTTGTTTTTAGTTCTATTGGTATATTTACTTTTAGTTACAGCCTTTTCTCTAACTTTATTGTATTAAACAGTTCTGAGTTTTAGTTAGTTCGCTTATATATGCAACTTTTAATAATAAACATACTAAAACTTGTTAAAATATGAAGTTATTCTCATAATTATGAAGTTATGTTTAAAAAATCTAAATAGTACATATTTTTATAATTACTAACATCTGTTATCATAGATATTAATTTTTTTATGATTCTAAAAAAACCGTCTAAATTCCGAACATATATACCTATATCTATTTTACACTTTAAAAGTTATTTAGATTAAGAATATATGTATTCAAATCACTAATAGTATTTTAATTAATTAAAACTTTATTTGTTTTCCAGGGAATCACAAATTTCTTAATATTAATTTCAAGGCAACCTTATAGTCACAATATTGTTTCTATAAGAAGTAGATTTTTTAGGTTTAAAAATTTTACATCAAGAAACCTTTATACTTTGTTATTTAGCAGAAACTTAATTAAAATAGATATTTGTACTAGGAAATATTTAAACAATTATCAAAACTTTTTATGGTTTTTTTTTATTTAATAAATCAATTAAACGAACATTACATTTGTGCTTAGATTATTTTCTACTAAATATAACCTATAAATATAGTAATTGTAAATTAATGCAATAATATAAAAACTGATTCAACGCCTCTAGCGTATGAATTTAATTATAATTAAAATTGCTTGTTTCAACATATTATTCTTAATTTAAAGTTATATTTCACAATTGAGTAGTTTTTTTTACTTAACCCGTTCTTAGTATTTATAGTCGGATGTAAAACCGTCAACTATATTTATTTTCTGACTCTGAATGATTATATAAACGTCTTTTCTGCTAAAATATTTGTTGTTTTAAGTTCTATTGGTATACTTACTTTTAGTTACAGCCTTTTCTCTAACTTTATGGTATTAAACAGTTCTTAGTTTCAGTTAGTTCGCCTATATATGCAACTTTTAATAATAAACATACTAAAACTTGTTAAAATATAAAATTTTTTTTATAGTTATGAAGTTTTGTTTAAAAAAATCTAAATAGTACATATTTTTATAACTACTAACATCTATTATCATAGATATTATTTTTTTATGATTCTGAAAAACCATCTAAATTCTGAACATATATACCTATATCTATTTTAAACTTTAGAAGTTATTTAGATTAAGAATATATGTATTTAAATCACTGACAGTATTTTAATCAATTAAAACTTTCTTTGTTTTCCAGGGAATCACAAATTTCATAATATTAATTTCAAGGCAACCTTATAGTCACAATATTGTTTCTATAAGAAGTAGATTTTTTTGGTTTAAAAAATTTACATCAAGAAACATTTAAAATTATTATTTAGCAGAAACCTAATTAAAATACATATTTGTACTAGAAAATATTTAAACAATTATCAAAATTTTTTACGGTTTTTTTTTATTTAATAAATCATTTAAACGAACATAACACACTTTGCTTAGATATATTTTCTACTAAATATAACAGTAATTGTAAATTAATGCAATAATATAAATACTGATTCAACGCCTCTAGCGTAAGAATTTAATTAAAATTAAAATTGCTTGTTTCAACATATTATTCTTAATTTAAAGTTATGTTTTACAATTGAGTAGTATTTTTTTACTTAACCCGTTCTTAGTATTTATAGGCGGTCGTAAAACCGTCAACTATATTTATTTTCTGACTCTGAATGATTGAAAAACGTCTTTTCTGCTAAAATATTTGTTGTTTTAAGTTCTTTTGGTATACTTACTTTTAGTTACAGCCTTTTCTCTAACTTTATGGTATTAAACAGTTCTTAGTTTTAGTTAGTTCGCTCATATATGCAATTTTTAATAATAAACATACTAAAACTTGTTAAAATATAAATTTATTCTCATAATTATGAAATTATGTTTAAAAAAATCTAAATTATACATATTTTTATCACTACTAACATCTATTATCATAGATATTAATTTTTTATGATTCTAAAAAACCGTCTAAATTCCGAACATATATACCTATATCTATTTTACACTTTAGAAGTTATTTAGATTAAGAATATATGTATTTAAATCACTAACAGTATTTTAATTAATTAAAACTTTTTTTGTTTTCCAGGGAATCACAAATTTCATAATATTAATTTTAAGGCAACCTTATAGTCACAATATTGTTTCTATAAGAAGTAGATTTTTTTGGTTTAAAAGTTTTACATCAAGAAACCTTTATACTTTGTAATTTAGCAGAAACTTAATTAAAATAGATATTTGTACTAGGAAATATTTAAACAATTATCAAAATTTTTTATGTTTTTTTTTCATTTAATAAATCATTTAAACGAATATAACACACGTTACTTAGATATATTTTCTACTAAATATAACAGTAATTGTAAATTAATGCAATAATGTGAATACTGATTCAACGCCTCTAGCGTAAGAATTCAATTAAAATTAAAATTGCTTGTTTCAACATATTATTCTTAATTTAAAGTTATATTTTACAATTCAGTAGTTTTTTTTTACTTTACCCGTTCTTAGTATTCATAGGCGGTTGTAAAACCGTCAACTATATTTATTTTTTGACTCTGAATTATTGAAAAACGTCTTTTCTGCTAAAATATTTGTTGTTTCAAGTTCTATTGGTATATTTACTTTTAGTTACAGCCTTTTCTCTAACTTTATGGTAATTAACAGTTCTTAGTTTTAGTTAGTTCGCTTATATATGCAACTTTTAATAATAAACATACTAAAACTTGTTAAAATATAAAATTATTCTCATAATTATGAAGTTATGTTTGAAAAAATCTAAATAGTACATATTTTTATAACTACTAACATCTTTTATCATAGATATTAATTTTTTATGATTCTAAAAAACCGTCTAAATTCCGAACATATATACCTATATCTATTTTACACTTTCGAAGTTATTTAGATTAAGAATCTATGTATTTAAATCACTAACAGTATTTTAATTAATTAAAACTTTCTTTGTTTTCCAGGGAATCACAAATTTCATAATATTAATTTCAAGGCAACCTTATAGTCACAATATTGTTTCTATAAGAAGTAGATTTTTTTGGTTTATAAATTTTACATCAAGAAACCTTTATACTTTGTTATTTAGCAGAAACTTAATTAAAATAGATATTTGTACTAGGAAATATTTAAACAATTATCAAAATTTATTATGGTTTTTTTTTATTTAATAAATCATTCAAACAAACATAACACACGTTGCTTAGATATATTTTCAACTAAATATAACATTAATTGTAAATTATAGTATTAATATAAATACTGATTCAACGCCTCTAGCGGAAGAATTTAATTGAAATGAAAATTGCTTGTTTAAACATATTATTCTTAATTTAAAGTCATATTTTACAATTGAGTAGTTTTTTTTTACTTAACCGGTTCTTAGTATTTTTAGGCGGTTGTAAAACCGTCAACTATATTTATTTTCTGACTCTGAATGATTGAAAAACGTTTTTTCTGCTAAAATATTTGTTGTTTTAAGTTCTATTGGTATACTTACTTTTAGTTACAGCCTTTTCTCTAACTTTATGGTATTAAACAGTTCTTAGTTTTAGTTAGTTCGCTTATATATGCAACTTTTAATAATAAACATACTAAAAGTTGTTAAAATATAAAATTATTCTCATAATTATGAAGTTATGTTTAAAAAATCTAAATAGTACATATTTTTATAACTACTAACATCTATTATCATAGATATTAATTTTTTATGATTCTAAAAAACCGTCTAAATTCCGAACATATATACCTATATCTATTTCACACTTTAGAAGTAATTTAGATTAAGAATCTATGTATTTAAATCACTAACAGTATTTTAATTAATTAAAACTTTCTTTGTTTTCCAGGGAATCACAAATTTCATAATATTAATTTCAAGGCAACCTTATAGTCACAATATTGTTTCTATAAGAAGTAGATTGTTTTAGTTTATAAATTTTACATCAAGAAACCTTTATACTTTGTTATTTAGCAGAAACTTAATTAAAATAGATATTTTTACTAGGAAATATTTAAACAATTATCAAAATTTTTTATGTTTTTTTTTTATTTAATAAAAATTTAAACGAACATAACACACGTTGCTTAGATATGTTTTATACTAAATATAACAGTAATTGTAAATTAATGCAATTATATAAATACTGATTAAACGCCTCTAGCGTAAGAATTAAATTAAAATTAAAATTGCTTGTTTCAACATATTATTACTAATTAAAGTTATTTTTTACAATTTAGTTATTTTTTTTACTTAACCCGTTCTTAGTATTTATAGGCGGTTGTAAAACCGTCAACTATATTTATTTTCTGACTCTGAATGATTGAAAAACGTCTTTTCTGCTAAAATATTTGTTGTTTCAAGTTCTGATGGTATATTTACTTTTAGTTACAGCCTTTTCTCTAACTTTATGGTATTAAACAGTTCTTAGTTTTAGTTAGTTCGCTTATATATGCAACTTTTAATAATAAACATACTAAAACTTGTTAAAATATAAAATTATTCTCATAATTATGAAGTTATGTTTGAAAAAATCTAAATAGTACATATTTTTATAACTACTAACATCTACTATCATAGATATTAATCTTTTATGATTCTAAAAAACCGTCTAAATTCCGAACATATATACCTATATCTATTTTACACTTTCGAAGTTATTTAGATTAAGAATCTATGTATTTAAATCACTAATAGTATTTTAATTAATTAAAACTTTCTTTGTTTTCCAGGGAATCACGAATTTCATAATATTAATTTCAAGGCAACCTTATAGTGACAATATTGTTTCTATAAGAAGTAGATTTTTTTGGTTTTAAAATTTTTCATCAAGAAACCTTTATACTTTGTTATTTAGCAGAAACTTAATTAAAATAGATATTTGTACTAGGAAATAAACAATTATCAAAATTTTTTATGTTTTTTTTTATTTAATACATCATTTAAACGAACATAACACACGTTGCTTAGATATTTTTTCTACTAAATATAACAGTATTTGTAAATTAATGCAATAATAAAAAGACTGAATCAACTTCTCTAGCGGAAGAATTTAATTAAAATTAAAATTGCTTGTTTCAACATATTATTCTTAATTTAAAGTTATACTTTACAATTGAGTAGTTTTTTTTTACTTAACCTGTTCTTAGTATTTATAGGCGGTTGTAAAACCGTCAACTATATTTATTTTCTGACTGTGAATGTTTGAAAAACGTCTTTTCTGCTAAAATATTTGTTGTTTTAAGTTCTATTGGTATATTTACTTTTAGTTACAGCCTTTTCTCTAGCTTTATGGTATTAAACAGTTCTTAGTTTTAGTTAGTTCGATTATATATGCAACTTTTAATAATAAACATACTAAAACTTGTTAAAATATAAAATTATTCTCATAATTGTGAAGTCGTGTTTAAAAAAATATAAATAGTACATCTTTTTATAACTACTAATACCTATCATCATAGATATTAATTTTTTATGATTCTAAAATACCGTCTAAATTCCGAACATATATACCTATATCTGTTTTACACTTTAGAAGTTATTTAGATTAAGAATATATTTATTTAAATCACTTACAGTATTTTAATTAATTAAAACTTTCTTTGTTTTCCAGGGAATCACAAATTTCATAATATTAATTTCAAGGCAACCTTATAGTCACAATATTGTTTCTATAAGAAGTAGATTTTTTAGGTTTAAAAATTTTACACCAAGAAACCTTTATACTTTGTTATTTAGCAGAAACTAAATTAAAATAGATATTTGTACTAGGAAATATTTAAACAATTATCAAAATTTTTTATGGTTTTTTTTTTATTTAATAATAAATTTAAACGAACAAAACACAAGTTGCTTAGATATTTTTTCTACTAAATATAACAGTCATTGTAAATTAATGCAATAATAAAAATACTGATTCAACGCCTCTAGCGTAAGAATTTAATTAAAATTAAAATTGCTTGTTTTAACATATTATTCTTAATTTAAAGTTATATTTTACAATTTAGTAGTTTTTTTTACTTTACCCGTTCTTAGTATTTATAGATGGTTGTAAAACCGTCAACTATATTTATTTTCTGACTCTGAATAATTGAAAAACGTCTTATCTGCTAAAATATTTGTTGTTTTAAGTTCTATTGGTATATTTACTTTTAGTTACAGCCTTTTCTCTAACTTTATGGTATTAAACAGTTCTTAGTTTTAGTTAGTTCGATTATATATGCAACTTTTAATAATAAACATACTAAAACTTGTTAAAATATAAAATTATTCTCATAATTATGAAGTTAGGTTAAAAAAAATCTAAATAGTACATATTTTTATAACTACTAACATTTATTATCATATATATTAATTTTTTATGATTCTAAAAAACCGTCTAAATTCCGAACATATATACCTATATCTATTTTACACTTTAGAAGTTATTTAGATTAAGAATATATGTATTTAAATCACTAACAGTATTTTAATTAATTAAAACTTTCTTTGTTTTCCAGGGAACCACAAATTTCATAATATTAATTTTAAGGCAACCTTATAGTCACAATATTGTTTCTATAAGAAGTAGATTTTTTTGGTTTAAAAATTTTACATCAAGAAACCTTTATACTTTGTTATTTAGCAGAAACTTAATTAAAATAGATATTTGTACTAGGAAATATTTAAACAATTATCAAATTTTTTTATGGTTTTTTTTTTATTTAAAACATCATTTAAACGAACAAAACAAACGTTGCTTAGATGTTTTTTCTACTAAATATAACAGTAATTGTAAATTAATGAAATAATATAAATACTGATTCAACGCCTCTAGCGTAAAAATTTAATTAAAATTAAAATTGCTTGTTTTAACATATTATTCTTAATTTAAAGTTATATTTTACAATTGAGTAGTTTTTTTTTACTTAACCCGTTCTTAGTATTTATAGATGGTTGTAAAACCGTCAACTATATTTATTTTCTGACTCTGAATAATTGAAAAACGTCTTATCTGCTAAAATATTTGTTTGTTTAAGTTCTATTGGTGTACTTACTTTTAGTTATAGCCTTTTCTCTAACTTTATAGTATTAAAAAGTTCATAGTTTTAGTTAGTTCGCATATATATAAAACTTTTAATAATAAACATACTAAAACTTGTTAAAATATAAAATTATTCTCATAATTGTGAAGTCATGTTTAAAAAAAATCTAAATAGTACATATTTTTATAACTACTAATACCTATCATCATAGATATTAATTTTTTATGATTCTAAAAAACCGTCTGAATTCCGAACATATATACCTATATCTATTTTACACTTTAGAAGTTATTTAGATTAAGAATATATGTATTTAAATCACTAACAGTATTTTAATTAATTAAAACTTTCTTTGTTTTCCAGGGAACCACTAATTTCATAATATTAATTTCAAGGCAACCTTATAGTCACAATATTGTTTCTATAAGAATTAGATTTTTTTGGTTTAAAAATTTTACATCAAGAAACCTTTATACTTTGTTATTTAGCAGAAACTTAATTAAAATAGATATTTGTACTAGGAAATAAACAATTATCAAAATTTTTTATGTTTTTTTTTTATTTAATAAATCATTTAAACGAACATAACACACGTTGCTTAAATATTTTTTCTACTAAATATAACAGTATTTGTAAATTAATGCAATAATATAAATACGGATTCAACGCCTCTAGCGTAAGAATTTAATTAAAATTAAAATTGCTTGTTTCAACATATTATTCTTAATTTAAAGTTATACTTTACTATTGAGTAGTTTTTTTTTACTTAACCCGTTCTTAGTATTTATAGGCGGTTGTAAAACCGTCAACTATATTTATTTTCTGACTCTCAATGATTGAAAAACGTCTTTTCTGCTAAAATATTTGTTGTTTTAAGTTCTATTGGTATATTTACTTTTAGTTACAGCCTTTTCTCTAACTTTATGGTATTAAACAGTTCTTAGTTTTAGTTAGTTCGATTATATATGCAACTTTTAATAATAAACATACTAAAACTTGTTAAAATATAAAATTATTCTCATAATTGTGAAGTCATGTTTAAAAAAATCTAAATAGTACATATTTTTATAACTACTAATACCTATCATGATAGATATTAATTTTTTTATGATTCTGAAATACCGTCTAAATTCCGAACATATATACCTATATCTGTTTTACACTTTAGAAGTTATTTAGATTAAGAATCTATGTATTTAAATCACTAATAGTATTTTAATTAATTAAAACTTTCTTTGTTTTCCAGGGAATCACAAATTTCATAATAATAATTTCAAGGCAACCTTATAGTCACAATATTGTTTCTATAAGAAGTAGATTTTTTTGGTTTGAAAGTTTTACATCAAGAAACCTTTATACTTTGTTATTTAGCAGAAACTTAATTAAAATAGATATTTGTACTAGGAAATATTTAAACAATTATCAAAATTTTTTATGGTTTTTTTTTTATTTAATAAATCATTTAAACGAACATAACACACGTTGCTTAGATATGATTTCTAGTAAATATAACAGTAATTGTAAATTAATGCAATAATAAAAATACTGATTCAACGCCTCTAGCGTAAAAATTTAATTAAAACTGAAATTGCTTGTTTCAACATATTATTCATAATTTAAAGTTATACTTTAGAATTGAGTAGTTACTTTTTACTTAACCCGTTCTTAATATTTATAGATGGTTGTAAAACTGTCAACTATATTTATTTTCTGACTCTGAATGATTTGAAAACGTCTTTTCTGCTAATATATTTGTTGTTTTAAGTTCAATTGGTATATTTACTTTTAGTTACAGCCTTTTCTCTAACTTTATGGTATTAAACAGTTCTTAGTTTTAGTTAGTTCGCTTATATATGCAACTTTTAATTATAAACATACTAAAACTTGTTAAAATATAAAATTATTCTCATAATTATGAAGTTATGTTTAAAAAAATCTAAATAGTACATATTTTTATAACTACTAACATCTATTATCATAGATATTAATTTTTTATGATTCTAAAAAAACCGTCTAAATTCCGAACATATATACCTATTTCTATTTTGCACTTAAGAAGTTATTTAGATTAAGAATATATGTATTTAAATCACTAACAGTATTTTAATTAATTAAAACTTTCTTTGTATTCCAGGGAGTCACAAATTTCATAATATTAATTTCAAGGCAACCTTATAGTCACAATAATGTTTCCATAAGAAGTAGATTTTTTTGGTTTAAAAATTTTACATCAAGAAACCTTTGTACTTTGTTATTTAGCAGAAACTTAATTAAAATAGATATTTGTACTAGGAAATATTTAAACAATTATCAAAATTTTTTATGGTTTTTTTTTTATTTAATAAATCATTTAAACGAACATAACACACGTTGCTTAGATATGATTTCTAGTAAATATAACAGTAATTGTAAATTAATGCAATAATAAAAATACTGATTCAACGCCTCTAGCGTAAAAATTTAATTAAAACTGAAATTGCTTGTTTCAACATATTATTCATAATTTAAAGTTATACTTTAGAATTGAGTAGTTACTTTTTACTTAACCCGTTCTTAATATTTATAGATGGTTGTAAAACTGTCAACTATATTTATTTTCTGACTCTGAATGATTTGAAAACGTCTTTTCTGC